>NC_081565.1:87847440-87935872 GCF_022355385.1 Mustela nigripes | reverse complement strand
GTGGCGCGGCCGGGGCGGCGGCGGGCTCTAGGGGGGGCCGGGGCGGGCCGCGGGCGCGCTCATGGCCGCTGCGGCCGCCATGTGCTGCCGCCTCCCAGGGCCATGGCGGGAGGGACCTGCGCCGTGCGCCGCTCGAGGCCCGGGCCAGGCTGAGGCGGCCTCGCGCGGGCGGCGGCGGCGGCGGGGCGGGGCGGCGCAGGCTGACGCACGCGGGCCGGCGGAGGGCGGAAGAGGCGGCGCCGCGGCCTGCCGGGCCCGCACCCAGCGGGGATCCTGGCCCCGGCAGGGAAGTCCGCCCGCCGGTAGCGGCAGCGAGGCCGGCCCGAGGGACGGGGCGCCGGGTGGTGAGGGTGGGGGGCTCGCGGTGCTGCCTGCGGATCCCGGCACCGCGGGGAGACCCCGTCCCCGGGACGCGCTCAGACCGAGGAGATCCGTCCTCGTCCCCGTCCGCGGGTCCCGTCACCTGAGGAGACCCGGTCCCGTCCTCGGGTCCCGCTACCTGTGGAGACCCCGTCCTCGGGTCCCGTCACCCCGAGGAGACCCCGCCCCATCCGCGGGTCCTGTCACCCCGAAGAGACCCCGTCTGGTCCGCGGGTCCCGTCACCGCCGGGAGACCTCGTCCTCTTCCGCGGGTGGCGTCACCGCGGGGAAGACCCCGTTCTCGTCCGCTGGAGTCTGTCAGGCTGAGGAGATCCGTCCTCCTCCTCCATCCGTGGTTCCCGTCACCCCGAGGAGACACCGTCCCCGTCCGCGGGTCCCGTCACCACAGGGAGACTCTGTCCCCGGAGCCGGTCAGGCTGAGGAGATCCGTCCTCGTGCCCGGGTCCCGTCATCCCTAGGAGTCCCCGTCCCCTGTTCTCGGGTCCCGTCACCCCGAGGCGACCCCGACCCGTCCACGGGTCTCATCACCCCGAGAAGACCTGTCCCGCATCCGCGGGTCCCGTCACCCCGAAGAGACCCCGCCCCCGGGAGTCTGTCAAGCTGGGGAGATCGGTCCTCATCCCCCACCCGTGGTTCGCGTCACCCCGAGGAGCCCACGTCCCTGGGGTCCCACTATCCGGAAAAGGCGGCGCGTCCCGACCCCGGAGCCGGTCAGCCCGCAGAGGGAAAGGGGGCAGGCCGGTCGGGACCTCGGAAGTGGGGGTGCGTCTGGGAGGGAGGGGCGGCAGATGGCACTGGGCCCTGCGCTGCCGCGTGTCATCAGGGGTGGCTACCAGAGTGCTGGCACTTCTGTCAGCCCGGGACGCAGCCCCTCCAGACTCGGGGCGTCCCGGGACTGGGGTCCTAGGTGTGGGCAGCGGATGGGGGCCGCCCGGCCCGAGCCCAGGCCCCGGGCCCTCGGGAGAGCGGCTTCCCCACAGGCACCGCCACGCCGCCCACCCCACGCCGAGCCTGCTTCCACGCAGACCCGCCGGCCGCCCCGGCCATCCTGTCAGGGACCACGGGCCCCTCGCAGCGCCCATTCTAGTTAGCTCCAGCCGAGAGCCGCCCGGTCTGGCTTTCCCGGGCCAGGGCAGCCCCTCCTGAGGACAGCCGGTTCAGCCTTGCTGCTTTGGTGGCATCTGCTTTGGTGGCTTTGCCGCAATTGCTTTCAAAATGAGGTTAATCCTGTACGTATATTATGCTTCAATAAGACATTTTTTAAAAAACAGATTAACGTGTTGCCGAATGAAGCATTTAGAAACTCAGAACTCTTAAGAGTTTGAAAGTGGCATTTTTACTTACCTCCAGCCCTCCCATCTGTTCTTTTTCTGAAGAAACCTCGGTGGAGGAGCGCGCCCAGACAGCAGGTGCAGAGCAGATGGAGCCCGCGCCCAAGCCGGCTCCAAGAAGCCCCCATACTCTCTGTCCCTGAAAAGGCAAGTTGAATTTTTTCATGTCTTTTCTTATAACTTCACCTCAAATACAAGCCAGTGTGATACATATATAAGTAAAATGCTCTTGGTATTTTGATAAATATGTTTAATTTCTTTTAAAACAGACTGTAGCAAGTTAAGCCACTTACCCATGCACGAAATGAGTAAAGAAGCCAGGATTATGTGTTACTTAGAAATGCAATTAGCCATTGAAGGCCACATTAAATGCTCACACTCCAGAAATATCCCCATTTCCTCTGTAACCCACTGCAGGCTCACAAGATTAAGAAGAAGAATCGTTTTAATCACTCATTGTATTTTCATTTATAGCATTGCATTCCATATATTTACTTTCACCATGTACTGTTGACTAATGTACTAATATTATTAATGCCTGCCAAGATATTTGGCTGACCAATATTTTATGCATCCTCAGCTGAAATTCAGTTGAAGTTAAAATTTTTTAAAATATCATTACTTTTGGGACACCTGGGTGGCTCTGTGGGTTAAGCCGCTGCCTTCAGCTCAGGTCATGGTCTCAGGGTCCTGGGATCAAGCCCCGCATCGGGGTCTCTGCTCAGCGGAGAGCCTGCTTCCCCCTCTCTGCTGCCTGCCTCTCTGCCTACTTGTGATCTCTCTCTCTGTCAAATAAATAAATAAAATAAAAATAAAAAATAAAAATATTATTTTACAGTAAATATCTGTATTTAAAATTCAATAAAAAGTTATAAATATATTCTTGGGTTCACAGCACGTGACAACTAATGATTGGGGACTTTCATTTCCAGCAACTTTAATCTTGGACGATTCACTTAGAATGTATGATAAAACTTTTAATTACACCAAGAGATTGCCACACAAGAGAGGAAAAAATTTTTTTAAATGCTAAAAAGGACATGGTCCTACGCTTCACAAAAATTAAAAAATGAAATCTCAGGAAAAATGTTGTGATTAATACACAAAGAGAACCAGCCCATGGTGTGCAAAAATTATCAATAGGTGGAAGACCAATCACAGAAATACTATTTTCAGCTCTTTTACATTTCAACTAATCTGTTATTGATCAATTCATCTATAACTCAAAGTAGGAAAATATTGTCTAATTTACATGACCCTTCCAAAGTAAAGTGCTTTATAGTAGAATAACACCTTTAATTAATATTCTACTTAGTTGAGACTTCTGCTTCAAGGAAGGTAAAAGGGAGTTCTGCTCCCACCCCTGTTATCACTAGCATATATTGGGAGAACGGTAGACTGGAACAGCTAAGCGTGGAATCTGTAACCTGAGAAGAGAATAATACATTAATCCCTGCTTGGGATTTGAACCTATAATGTTTACCTTGCACTAAGGCTCTAGTCCGATTAATTGTCAACTTAAATAACCTGGGAGAGCACACAGATATCTCTGCAGTCTTGAAGATTTTGTTGTTGCTATTGTGTTATTCTGGAATTAGAAAGTGCTTTCGTTTTTAGTCATGTGGATTAAAAGTCCTTTTTCTTCTCAGCTGTGGATTTATTTTCTCTTTCAACCATAATTTTTATGAACAGGTATACAGTTATAGTTTTAAATCATAACTCACTGGGAAAGTATAAGCAGATTTCTATAAATTCACATTTCTGGCAGTCTTCAAGTTCAGCAGGAGTTCCCACATGCATGGCGACATTTTAAATAGTTGATGACCATCTCTGCTGAGCGGCTACTGCACTCTTTATCACCATACTTTTCCCTTCCCTATATACAACAGTTGTTAGTGTCTTCTTTCTGAAGTCTGCAAAGGACTGACTGCCTGTGTCCCCTCCCCACCACTTGTGGAAATGCGTGCCCCTCTTCCTCACACTTCCTGGGCATTTAAGGCCTCTTTCTCCCAACATTTGTACTTACTAACGTAAGACACTCAAGCATCACACTGTTTTCACTCCCACCTCACCACTGGGAGCTGCTGAGGAGGAGGAGACAAACATCCAAGGGATGCTTTGGAAGACAATACTCAGCATATAGTCTCTCTTATTTGAATAAAGATTTTATTCATTTATCAGAGGGTGGGGGGAGAGAGCGAGCACAGGCAGACAGAATGGCAGGCAGAGGCAGAGGGAGAAGCAGGCTCCATGCTGAGCAAGGAGTCCGATGTGGGACTCGATCCCAGGACGCTGGGATCATGACCTGAGCCGAAGGCAGCTGCTTAACCAACTGAGGCACCCAGGCATCTCCTCTCTTATTTGAATAAAACACCTTCATAGTCATCCCTTAAATATTGCCTGATGGAATCTTCAAAATTCTTTTTTTTTTTTTTGGTAAACTAAATTTTATTTCTTAATATGATATGAATCCAATTCCCATTCACAGTACAAACCATTTTAAGATTTAATTATTTAGAGTCCAGTTATCATTAAATGGTCTGTTACATTTGTGCAAACCATAAAAAATGTTTCTGGAAGGACCACTTCTCTCATACCAGCATAGGAAGAGCACCCAGGCCTGACCAGTCTAGCACACATGAACCTTACCTCCTCCAGAAATGCTGTAGCCTCAAACACAGAAACACACAGTCATTCTTTGGCAAGTGATTTGAGGTTCCCCACATGGACTCTGCTGTCTAGGGAAGAGATCAGAGTTGCCTGAGGAGCTATAGGAGCACAAGTGCCTTGGGAAGGCAGGGATAAAGTTCTGCCTTAAATGCAGATGTCCTCAGGGTGGAGCAATAGCCTGTGCTTGGGAAAGAGCTAGAAGCAAAAAACAGCAGCTCCTTTTCTGCTCACCTCTGCCTGCTCCCACCCCTGCCTGCAGCAGGTCCTAGATGGGGGTGCAGACAGCAGCAGCCCTAGCTGAGGGCCTAATACATCTGTCTCCTCATTAGGGCAACTGGGAGTAAGGATTTCAGCACAGATTTGTTTTGTTAAACTAGGAAACTCCATATATCCAAATAAGCAAAATAAAAGATTAGGGATACCTGGGTGGCTCATTTGGTTAAGCAAGTGCCCTCAGCTCTGGTCATGATCTCATGGAGTCCCGCACTGGGCTCCCTGCTTAGCCGGAAGCCTGCTTCTTTCTCTGCCTGCTGTTCCCCCCACTTCTGCACTCTCCCTCTCTTTCTCTCTGACAAATAAATAAAATCTTTTTAAAAATAGAAAAGATTATAGACTCAGTAATCGTTTTTTAAAAATTATTTTAAAAGAGAGAGAGAGCAAGCATGCACAAGCAGGAAGGAGGGGAGGGGCAGAAGGAGAGAAAGAGAGATCCTTAAGCAAGCTCCATGCTGAGTGCAGAACCCAACATAGGGCTTGATTTCACAATCCCGAGATCATGACCTGAGCTGAAATCAAGAGTTGGACACTTTAACCAACTAAGCTACCCAGGTGCCCCAGACTCAGTAATCTTATCCAAGCATTTACTTTTCTTGAGATGTACTGTTCAGTAGAACTTTCTGTGATGGAGGAAAACTGAGCTGTGCCATCCACTATGGTAGCTGCTAGCTATATGTAGCTATTGAGCAATTAATGTATGCAACTGAGGAACCAAATTTTTTATTTCATTTAGTTTTCCTTAAATAGCTGCATGTGGCTAGTGGCTACTATATCAAAAGATCTTAATTCCTAAAGAGCTGAGCAATTGCATCAGCCTTGCCTCATATTGGCTTACATTTAATGAAATTTATTCAGTAGATTACTTCATAACACTTCAACTTAACATCACATTTGTTCAGTGCTTTATAGTTTATAAATGGCCTTCTCAGAAAAGTCTTTTCAGGAGTGGCTGGGTGGCTCAGTCAGTTAAGTGTCTGCCTTCGGCTCAGGTCATGATCCCAGGGTCCTGGGATAAAGCCCTGCATTGGGCTCTCTAGTGGGAAGCCTGCTTCTCCCTCTCCCACACCCCTGCTTGTGTTCTCTCTCTTGCTGTCTCTCTGTGTGTCAAATAAGTAAATAAAATTTTTTAAAACTCTCTTCAGCTCTGATGGATAGCTAACTACTTGCAGAAGTATAAAAATTATAAGATAAGGGTCCTACCCTTATCTGTCAGCAGTTTTAATTTCCCAGCACACACAAATTCTAATACATGGTTTGTAGAGTTCTTACCACCTAGGACATATACAAGAGATGGCATTCCAGCGTGTAGTCTTAGGAATACTTTGTTCACACCAGATGCTATACCCAATTTATTGCCTGATCAGCACAGTATACATCAAGACCAGCTTCCTGAGGTCTGAGTAGGTCTGTGAGTGCAGCCCAAGCCTGTGTTAACCATTGTAGCAGACCTCTCTCACATTGCTCACATTGACTTACATCCAACTGCACAGCCCGGTCAACTGAAAAGACTGTCTAAAACCCTAGCCCTGACAGGCAAGATGGCATGTTACACTGTATGGGTTTTAGCTCTTATGTCACAAGCAGAAGAAACAACTCTGTCTTATATAAGCAAAATGGCATATATTATAAGGATGTTAGGAACTCATAAATCAACAAAAGTTGAGGAACCAGGATTGGAAGTGGGCAGAAATGAGGGAGGCCAGGCACTAGTACATTTAAAAATACCTCTGGGGTGCTGAAGATGACAGAAGGAATAGCAATATTCCCTTGTCCTGTGGTCACTTGCTTAAAATTCAAAGTTATAGAAAAAAAAAGTGTGGAATAGACTAAGCTTAAGTAAAATGTCTCCAGTCTCACAATGAAAAGAATATGGCTCCTTCGGTTTTATTATGAAGCAACATGTACCTGGATTGATTACCTCACCAAAACCATATACAATTTTTGAAAAAGATATCTATGTGCCTTTAGGAAGGGAAAAGGAATGCTGAATGTCCAAAATAGACATGTGTCCATGATATACTTGATAAGACCCTATACACTGTCCTTAAAGGACACAGATACTATAAAATCATGCCTTCTAAATCTTAAGCCAGTGATTATATACTGAATCACCACTGAGCCACATGTCTGAAGAACTGGCCAGTTCTAATTTGATCCATCTGTCTTTTTTTAAAATGTATTTAACTCACCACAAATTCACTTAATTAACTAAGAAACTAAGACCTGTATTTTATCACTAAAGTTCTCCTAAGAAACATCATGTAACTTCTTACAGCTATCAACATATGCTATATTTCCATGACCTACAACTCTAGCAATCCTATGATAAACAAGGTTAATTTTTAATATTTTAATCCATTAGATACTTATTAAGCACTCATATTTTTAATTTTGTCAAGTACCTATTGGTACTCAGATTTATATCTTCCTCTCCTAGTCTACTAAGGAAAGATAGAGATAACTTGTATTACCAAGAAAGATACTGATTAGTACCAATTAGTACCGTTAGTACATTCATGTGAGAAAGACACTAATTTTATTTCATTTTTTATTTTTTTTTAAATTTATTTTCAGCATAACCATATTCATTGTTTAAAGACACTAATTTTAAAGTGGAGCTTCAGCCTCACTGTCAGCCAAGATATACTGACAGGGACTGACCACTCTCCCGCCTGAAACAACAACAACAACAACGAAGAGACAAAATAAGTGAAACAACCTGAGACTGAGCACTGTGTTGGGCTCCACACTGGTTGTGGAGCCTGCTTAAGATTCTCCCTCCCTCTCTCTCTCTCTGTCTCTCTGTCTGCCCCTTCTCCTGCTCACCCTAGCACTCTAAAAAATTAACTAAGTAATTAATTAAATGGGACAATGTTTCTTAAACATTGCAGATCAGTCAATGATGAACAGAGATTTTTGAAAGATGGGAAACAAAGGGAGTGAACCCTACAACTGACCCAGCTCACTGCCTGGTAGAAGTTTCAGGGCCATGATGTGAGGAAGGCCTGGTAGCCTCCTAAAGTCGAGGGAATGGAACTGGGAATCTGAGTTGGACAAAGTGGCTAGAATTTGTAGGGCAGAGTACTGGAGAGAGGAATTCTGTAAAGAGAGATCTGCAGATGATCCTCCTGAAATATTCACCTGAGAAATGATTAGTGCATGCATGTGAGCAAGCTACCCAAGGCAGAGGAAAAAACATTTGGAAAGGATGAGATGGTACAGTGCCCATTTCCAACAGATTGGAAAATCACATCATTCAAAAAGTCATCAGCTAGAGTACTAAAAAAGGTCTTCCCTCAATAGATAAAATTAACCTAGACCAGGATTCTGGGAAGATGGTGGAGTAGGAAGCACCAGGAATCTGTCTCCCATTTAGACAAAAATGGCACTGGCAGAATCTGTCTGATGTAACTATTTTGGAACTTTAGAATGTGTTGAAGCATTGCAACTTCCGGAGGAAGGCTTGGATGGTAAATTTTTGTTAATTTTGGTCAGCTCTTAACACAGCAGCAGCTACCCATCCCCACTCCCAGCACCATGGTAGGTAGCTGTACACATGATCCTTGAGCTGTTTATATAAAGTCTCCAGGAGCAAGGCTAGGAAAAAAGGATACTGTCTGACAAATATTGGTGATCTGTGCTCTCACTGCGGATTGCTGCTTCTGATCACAGAGGTACAAAGACATGGGTAGCCATTATTGTTGAAACTTCCCCCATTGCAAACCCCTCTGTACCTCCCCCCCCCCACTGATCTGACTTCCAGGAAATGTATAGGGAGGTATCTTTTTCTCAACCCTTCATTTTTCACCTTTCCCCTTTCATAAGCCAGACATTAAAGGCTGGGTATTCAAAAACAGCTGCATGTACAGAGAAAATTTAAAAGTGACTGCACTTACCCAAGGAAAGTCTCAGAAAAGACCAAAGAAGACATTATGTTTACACCTTGGGCTAATCTCTGGTTGTTTGAGAAAACCTCGAACAAACAAAACAAAAATACAATAATAACAAAAACAACAAAAAGAAACCCAAAAAACCTTGGGGGTGGGGAGAACTTGATTGCCAGACTTACCACATTATTAGATTTAAAATTCCAGTGTTCAACCAAAACCACAAAAAGCACAGAAAGAATTGAGAAGTATGGCCCATTCAAAGGTAAAACCATTCAACAGAATCGTCCCCTGACATAAACTTAATAAAAGATATATGAAACAAATACTTTAAAACAACTGTCTTAATGTGTCCAGAGAACTAGAGGAAGATGTAGGTAAATTCAAGAAAACAAGGTATGAACAAAATAGGAGTATTAATAAAAAGAAAACCTAAGAAAGAGACAAATTCTAAAGCTGAAAAATACAGTAACTAAAATTTTAAAATTCACTAGAGATATTCAAAAGCCTATTTCAGCAGGCAAGAGAAATAATAAGTGAACTTGAAGATAGAACAATGGAAATTATCCAGGCTGCAGAAAGAAAAAAGATTTAAGGAAAGGAATGGAACCTAAGGGAAATGCGGGACAACACAAAAGGTACCCACATACTCATCATGGGAGTCCCAGAAGCATAAGAGAAAGAAGCAGAGAGAACGTTTGAATAGTGGCTGAAAACTTCTCAAATTTGATGAAATACATGAATATAAACATCCAATAAGCTCAACAAACTCCAAGTAAGATGAAGTCACAGACCCATGCTGAGATATTCGAACTTTCAAAGGACAAAGGCAACAAATATTGAAAGCAGCAAGATGTGATGAGCACTGGGCTACACACAACTGATGAATTATTGAACACTACATCTGAAGCTAATGTTGTACTATATGTTGGCCAATTGAATTTAAATAATAAATAAAAGAAAGCAGCAAGAGAGAAGCAAATCATCACATACAAGGGATCCTCAATAAGATTATCTACAGATTTCTTACCAGAAACCATATAGGCCATCGGACAATGGGCCAACATATTCAAAGTACTCAAAGAAAAATAATATCAACCAAGAATCCTATATTCAGGGACGCCTGGGTGGCTCAGTTGGTTAAGCAGCTGCCTTCAGCTCAGGTCATGATCCCAGCGTCCTGGGATCGAGTCCCGCATCGGGCTCCTTGCTCCGCAGGGAGCCTGCTTCTCCGTCTGATTCTGCCTTCCACTCTGTCTGCCTGTGCTCGCTCTCGTTCGCTCTCTCTGACAAATAAATAAAATCTTTAAAAAAAAAAAAAGAATCCTATATTCAGCAAAACTGTTCTTTAAAAATGAGGGAGAAATCAAGACATTCTGAGATAAGCAAAAGCTGAGGGGGGTTCAAGAGCACTAGACCTGCCCTTCAAGTACTGCTTGAAGGTATCCTGCAAAATGAAACAAAATGATATTAGACTGTAACTCAAAGCCATATGGAGAAATAAAGATCTCAATAAAAGTAAATACAAGGGCATCCTTAAAAGGTAGTGTTATTGGGCTCCTGGGTGGCTCAGATGGTTCAGTGTCTGCCTCTTTCTCTCTCTCATGAATAAATAAATAATCTTTTAAAAAAACGTAGTGCTATTGTAAGAATGGTTTGTAACTAATTTTTGTTTCCTAAATTAGTTAAGAGATTGATGCATTAAAATAAAAAAGTTCTTAATGTAGCATGGAGAACTGGGTGTGGTGGTGCAAAAACAATGAATACTGTTATGCTGAAAAGAAATTTAAAAAAATTTAAAAAGTTTTTAATGTAAAAGCTAGTACTACTGTACCATTGATTTGCAACTCCACATAATCTTTTCCATATGATTGAGGAAAGTAATGCATTTAAAAGAATTGTGTTTTGGGGCAGGCAATGTATGAAGATGTAATTTTGTGACATCAACAACTAAATGAGGCTGAAGTTTTAAAAGAGCAGAGATTTTTATTGGAGTTAAACTGTTATAAACTACAATTAGAAAGTCACGACTTGAGGATGGGGAATGTAATCTCCATGGTAACTGCACAAAAAGAAATATAGAATTCAAGAATTTTACAACAAAATTCCAAAACACAGAAGAAGGAAGTAATGCAGAAAATGACAAAAAAAAAAGTCCAACCCTATAGAGCATATACAAAACAGGTATCATAATGAAAGAAGTTAAGGGCCTCTCTATCAACAATTACTTTAAATGTAAATGGATTAAAGTCTCCATACGCCAGAGATTAGAAGAATGATAAAAACACATGTTCTAACTATATGCTTCTACAGAAGACTCACTTGAGATCCAAAGACACAGCTTGGAAGTGAAAAAGTGGAAAAGATAGTACATGCAAACAGTAATGAAAAGAGAGCAGTGGTGGCTATACAAATAGCAGACAAGATAGACTTTTAATCAAAAGGTATACTTTCCTGCTTTGTCAAAGATTAGTTGACCATATAGTTGTGGGTCCAGTTCTGGGTTCTCTACTGTTCCATTGATTTGTATCTATTTTTGTGCCACTATCATACTTTCTTGATGACTATGGCTTTGTAATATGGCTTGAAATCTGGACTTATGATGCCTCCATTTTTGTTTTTCTTTTTCAGGATTACATTGGCTATTTGGGGTTTTTTGTAGTTCCATACAAATTTTAGGATGGTTTGTTCTAGCTCTGTGAAAAATGCTGGTGTTTTTCTGATAGGGATTGCATTAAATGTGTGTGTTGCTTTGGGTAGTATAGACATTTTAATGATGTTTATTCTTCCAATCCATGAGCATGGAATGCTTCTCCATTTCTTACCCTCTTCAGTTCCTTTCATAAGTGTTCTATAGTTTTCAGAATGCATGGAATGCTTCTCCATTTCTTATCCTCTTCAATTTCTTTCATTAGTGTTCTATAGTCTTCAGAATACAGATCTTTTACCTCTTTAGTGAGATTTATTCCTAGACATCTTATTGATTTTGGTGCAATTGCAAATGGGATAAATTCCTTGATTTCTTTTTCTGCTGCTTCATTATTGGTTTATAGAAAAAGTCTCTTCAACAAATGGTGTTGGGTTTAGGGCACCTGTGTGGCTCAGGCAGTTAAGCATCTACCTTCAACTTAGGTTCAGGGTCCTGGGATTGAGCCCCACGTTGGGCTCCCTGTTCAGTGGGGAGTCTCCTCCCCATCTCTCTGTTCAACCCCTGCAACTTATGCTCTCTCTGTCTCTCTCAAATAAATAAAATATATTAAAAAAAAAGACCAAATGGTGTTGAGCAAATTGGACAGAAACAAAATGAAACTGGACCACTTTCTTATACCATACACAAAATAAACTCAAAATGGATCAAAGATCTAAATGTGAGACAGGAAACCATCAAAACCCTAGAGGAGAATACAGGCAGAAACCTTTGGACCTTGGCAATGGCAACTTCTTACTAGACACATCATCAGAGGCAAGGGAAACAAGAGCAAAAATGAACTACTGGGACTTCATCAAGTTAAAATCTTCTGCACGGTGAAGTAAACAATCAACAAAATTTAAAGGTAGCCTATGGAATGGGAGAAGGTATTTGCAAATGACATATCAGTTAAAGAGTTAGTATCCAAAATCTACAAAGAACTTCTCAAACTCAACATCCAAAAAACAAATAATCCAATTAAGAAATGGGCAGAAGACATGAATAAACACCTTTCCAAAGAAGACATCCAGATGGCTAACAGACACATGAAAAGATGCCCAAGGGGGGAGTGGGTGGCTCAGTGGGCCTTCAGCTCAGGTCATGATCTCAGGGTCCTGGGATCGAGCCCTGCATCAGACTCTCTGCTCAGCAGGGAGCCTGCTTCCTCCTCTCACTCTGCCTGCCTCTCTGCCTACTTGTGATCTCTGTCTCTGTCAAATAAATAAATAAGATCTTAAAAAAAAAGAAAGAAAAGAAAAGATGCCCAATATCACTTACCTTCAGGGAAATACAAATCAAAACAGCCTACACCTGTTAGAACGGCTAAAAAATTTTTTTAAAGATTTATTTGAGAGAAAGAGAGAATGAGCACCATGGAGGAGCAAGGGAGAAGCAGACTCCCTGCTGAGCAGAGAGGCTGATGTGGGGCTCAATCTCAGGAACTCAAGATCATGACCTGAGCTGAAAGCAAACACTCAGCCACCTGAGCCACCCAGGTGCCCCAGAATGGCTCGTAGTAACAGCACAAGAAACAACAGGTGTTGGTGAGGATGTAGAGAAAGAGAACTTTCTTACACTGTTTGTGGGAATGCAAAGTGGTGCAGCCACTCTGGAGAACAGTATGGAGGTTCCCCAAAAGTTAAAAATAGAATTACCCACCAATTGCACTACTATGTCTTTAACCAAAGGATACAGAAATGCTGATTCTGAGAGACATATGCACCCCCATGTTTAAAAAAACATTATCAACAATAGCCAAATTATGGAATGAGACCAAATGTCCATCAAGTGATGAATGGGTTAAAAAGGTGTGATATATACACACAAAGGAGTATTATTTCAGCCATAAAAGAAAGAATGAAATCTTGCCATTTGCAATGACATGGATGGAGCTAGAGACTATTATGTTAAGGGAAAAAAGTCAGACAAATAACATATGATCTTGCTCATATGTGGAATTTAAGAAAGAAAACAGAAGAACATATGGGAAGGGTTGGGGGAGGGACAGAAGGAAATAAACCATAAGAGACTCTTAACAATAGAGAAGAAACTGATGGTTGATGGAAGGGGAGGATGCATTAGATGGGTGAAGGGTATTAAGGAGGCCACTTGCTTTGATGAGTACTGGGTGTTGCATCTAAGTGATGAAACATTGAATTCTACTCCAGAAGCTAGCATTGGAATATATGTTGACTAAGTAAAATTTAAAGGAAAGATGAAAGAAAGATAGATTATATGCTAATAAAAGGTTCACTATAATGAGAAGATATAATATTTATGTACCTAATAACAGATCATCAATATCTATGAAGAAAAAATTCACAGAAATGAAAGGAGAAATAGAGAATTCTATGGTAATGAGTGGAGACTCCAATATCCCACTCACAATAGGGGACAGAATAACCAGACAGAAAATAAGTAAGAAAATAGAGAACTTAATACAATGTATCAAATAAATCTAACAAACACAGAATACTCCACCCAACAAGAAGAATATACACATTCTTCTCAAGCACACTGGAGACATTTTCCAGGACAAATGATACATTAGGCCATAAATTCTCAGTAGATTTTAGAAGATAAATATCATGCAAAGTATCTTCTCCAACCACAACAGGGAGGTAGAAATCCATAGTATAAGGAAAATTGGAAAATTCACAAAATGTGGATTATATAAACACAACAACACATTTGTCAGCAAACAATGGATCGAAGAAGTCACAAGGGAAATTAAGAGATGTTTAGAGAGTAATATAAATGAAAACACAACACACTGATACTTATGGGACACAACAAAAACGGTATTAAGGAATTAGAAAATATAGGGTCACCTGGGTTGCTCAATTGGCTAAGGGTCCAGCTCTTGATATCATCTAAGGTCTTGATCTCACACTCATGAGTTTAAGCCCTGAACTGGGCTCTTTAGTGGGTATGGAGTCTACTTTATTTTTTTTTTTAATAGAAAAAAAATTTTATAAACATATATTTTTATCCCCAGGGGTACAGGTCTGTGAATCACCAGGTTTACACACTTCACAGCACTCACCAAAGCACATACCCAAAAAGAAAGAAAGAAAGAAATGAATTACAAAATTAGGAAAATCAAGAGTAGTCTCAGCAGAGGAAGATGATGTAGTAGGATGACCCTAGGCTTGCCTCCTCCCACAAACATAACCAGATAACTATCAAATCATCCTAAGTACCCCAGAAATCCAGCTGAACCCTGAAAGAACAAACTCTACAACTGAAGGGAGAGAAGAGGCCACATCACAGAACGTAAGAAGCATGGAGATGTGGTTGAAGGGAGAAACAGATAGCAGATGCTCCAGAGAGGAGAGGAGGGAGCTGTGGTCATGGAGAGAAGGGCAAGAGAGAGAGGAGCACAGAGGGGAATGCACAAGAGAACATTTCCCCAAAACCATTAACTTGGAAAATGAGAGGGTCTGGATTTCATGTGTTCTTGGAACCAGTGGGGCTTAAAGCCTGGAGTTTCAAAGGTCAGTGAGCATGGATGAGATAGATCCCTGAGGGCAATGGACTGCTCCTGGAAGGAAGGCAAACAAACAACCCAGGAGCAGACAGCATGGAAACAGCGATCTGAAAAGCACCTGGGGGGAGATTATTCACTCTTCTTGGAGTGTTTCCCTGAGAGTTAGACACAGAGTTTCTCCGTGAACAAAGGGGAAGACTGGCACCATTTTCCTCCCCCACCTCTAGCATAAACACAGAACCACCAGTGGGAAGCACTTCGGTGCCAACACTGGCTGCCTAACTGGCTTACATCAAGTCCCACCCACCTGTGCTCTGGCAGGACTGCCCTTCTCGGTCAAGCTTGCCTCAGTCCCAGTGTGGCAGACTCCTCCCCCCGAAAACCAGCACAAACTCCTGCCCACATCTCTCCTCCAACCAAACAGTTCTGTAGGGCCTCAGTTCTGGTAGAGGTAGTCAGGTCTGATTTCACAAAAAGACCAGAGCACACCTAGTTAAAATTCACAACATTCAGAGGGAGGCAAACCATAAGAGTCTATTAATCCCAGAGAACAAACCAAAGGTTGATGGATGGAGGTGAGTGGGCTAAATGAGTGATGGGTTTTAAGGAGAGCACTTATTATGATGAGCACTGGGTGTTATATGTAAGTGATGAATCACTAAATTCTACTCTGAAACTAATATTACACTATAGGTTAACTCACTAACATTTCAATAAAAACTTGAAATAAAAAAAAAGAAAACAATCCTATTTACAATTACACCAAAGATAATAAAATACTTCAGAATAAACCTAACCAAAAATATGAAAGACTTGTACTCTGAAAACTATAAAATACTAATGAAAGGAACTGAAAATGACACAAGGAATGGAAAAACATTCCATGTTCATGAATAAGAAGAACAGTTATTATTAGAATATGTATACCACCCAAAACAATCTACACATTTAATGCAATCCCTATCAAAATACAAACAGCATTTTGTGCAGAACTAGAACAAACAATTCCAAAATTTGTGTGGAACCACAAAAGACCCTGGATATCCAAAGCAATCTTGAAAAAGAAAAGCGAAGCTGGAGGCATCACAATTCCAGACTTACAGTTATATTTCAAAGCTGTAGTGGGGTGCCCGGGTGGCTCAGTGGGTTAAAGCCTCTGCCTTCGCCTCGGGTCGTGATCTCAGGGTCCTGGGATGGAGCCCCACATCGGGCTCTCTGCTCACCGGGGGGCCTGCTTCTCCCTCTCTCTCTCTGCCTGCCTCTGTGCCTACTTGTGATCTCTGTCTGTCAAATAAATAAATAAAATGTTAAAAAAAAAAAAGCTGTAGTGATCGAGATAGTATGGTACTGGCACAAAAACAGACACATGAATCAATGGAAGAGAATAGAAAACCCAAAAATAAACCCACAACTATATGGTCAATTAATCTTTGATGAAGCAAGAAAGAAAATCCAGTGGGAAAAAGACAGCCTCCTCAACAAACAGTGCTGGAAAAACTGGACAGCCACATGCAAAAGAATGAAACTGGACCACTTTCTTATACTATATACAAAAATAAACTCAAAATGGATTAAAGACCTAAATGTGAGACATGAAACCACAAATATTCCAGAAGAGGACACAGGCAGTAACTTCTTTGACATTATCCATAGCAACTTCTTACTAGATATGTCTCTTGAAGGAAGGGAAACAAAAGCAAAAATAAACTATCGGGACTACATAAAAATAAAAAGCTTCCCCACAATGAAAGAAACAACAAACAAAACTAAAAGTCAACCTGGTAAATGGGAGAAAATATTTGCAAATGACATATCTGATAAAGGGTTAGTGTCCAAAGTCTATAAAGAACTTATCAAACTCAACATCCCAAAAATAAATAATCCAGTTAAGAAATGGCAGAAGAGGGGCACCTGGATGGCTCAGTTGTTTAAGTGACTGCCTTCGGTTCAGGTCATGATCCCAGGGTCCTGGAATTGAGTCCCGCATTGGCCTCCCTACTCAGCAGGGAGCCTGTTTTCCACCCCCTTTCTGCCTGTCTCTCTGCCTACTTGTAATCTCTGTCAAATAAATAAGCAAAATCTTTAAAAAAAGAAAAGAAAAGAAATGGGCAGAAGACACGAATAGACATTTTTCCAAAGAAGACATATATATGACCAAGAGACACATGAAAAGATGCCCAATATCACTGATCATCAGGGAAATACAAATCAAAACCACTATGAGATACCGCTCTCAGAATGACTAGAATCAAAAACACAAGAAACAACAAGTATAGGTGAGGATATGGAGAAAGGGGAACCCTTATGTACTGTTGGAGGGAATGCAAACTGGAGCAGCCACTCCGGAAAACAGTATGTAGTTTTCTCAAAAAGTTAAAAATGGGGGCGCCTGGGTAGCTCAGTGGATTAAGCCTCTGCCTTAGGCTCAGGTCATGATTTCAGGGTCCTGGGATCAAGCCCCACATCGGGCTCTCTGCTTGGTGGGGAGCCTGCTTCCCCGCCTCTCTCTGCCTGCCTCTCTGCCTACTTGTGATCTCTCTCTGTCAAGTAAATAAATAAAATCTTTTAAAAAAAGTTAAAAATGGAACTATCCTATAATCCAGCTATTGCACTACTAGGTATTTACCCAAAGGTTATACAAATACAGATTCAGAGGAGTAGATGCACCCTGATATTTATAGCAGCATTTTCTACAATACCCAAACTATGGAAACAGCCCAGGTGTTCATCAACTGGTGAATGGATAAAGAAGATGTGAGATATGTGTGTGTATGTAATCAAATTGTGAAATTAAAAATAAGAATGAAATCTTGCCATTTGCAATGACACAGATGGAGCTAGAGAGTATTATTCAAGTGAAATAAGTCAGTCAAGGAAAGACAAATACCATAGGATTTCACTCATATGTGGAATTTAAGGAACAAAACAAAAAGCAAAGGAAAAAGAGAGAGAAAGAGACAAACCAAGAAACAGACACTTAGCTGATTACCAGAGGAGAGGTGGTGGGGGAGTGGGGGAAATAGGGGATCAAATGGGATTAAAGAGTGCACTGGCGATGAGCACCAGGTGATGTATGGAAGTGTTGGATCACTACGTCGTACATCCAAAACTAATATTACACTGTACGTGAACTAACTGGAATGTAAAAAAAACTAAAAAAAAAAAAAAAAAAATACCATAAAAGTAAAAAAAAAAAAAACAAAAAAAAAAAAAAAAAAAAAAAAAAAAGCCTCCTACAACTCAACAACAAAACACCCAAACACAATTCAAAAGTTAAAAATGATTTTACTAGATTTTCTCCAAAGAAGATGTACAAATGGAAAATAAGCATGAAAAGATTCCACGTTACTTGTCATTATGGAAATGCAATCCAAAACCACATTGAGATAACCACACTAGAATGGTTACAATTTTTAAGAATGGAAAATATTACATGTTGATCTGAATGTAGGGAAATCGGAACTCTCGTATATACCTGGTGGGAATCTAAATGTTGCAGCCACAATGGAAAACAGTTGCTGGTTCCTTAAAAAGGTAAAAATAGAATTACCATATGACTCAGCATTCCACTTCTATGTATTTACCCAAAAGAATTCAAAGCATGAACTCAAACAGATATGCCAATGTTCACAATAGCATCATTCACAAGAGATAAAAGGTGGAAACAATACAAGTGTCCATCAGTAAGTGAAAGGATTGATAAAATGTGGTAAATAAATACAATGGAATATTATTCTGCTATAAAAAGGAATGAAGTATGGAAATGCACTACAATAGAGATAAACCTAGAAAACATTATGCTGGGTGAAAGTAGGGAGACATAAATGGATAGTTTAAGTTACTCTTATATGAAGTATAAAGAATGACCATATATAGAAATTAAATCAGAGGTTACCAGGAGGTGGGAAATGGAGGAATTGGATGTTGTTGCCTAATAGTACAGTTTCTTTTGGGGGTGATGAAAGTCTTAGAAGCAGACAATGGTGAAGGCTGCAGGTACCATGCATGTAATTAAAGCTAGCCAACTGTACACTTAAAAATGGTTAAATGAAAAATGGTATGTGATATGTATTTTACCATACCACAATTTTATTTTTTTAAAGATTTTATCCATTTATTTGAGAGAGAGAGCATGAGAGGAGAGAGGGCAGCAGGAGAAGCAGACTCCCTGCCAAGCAGGGAGCCCAATGTGGGACTCGATCTTCAGACTCCAGGATTATGACCTGAGCTGAAGGCAGTCGCTTAACCAACTGAGCCACCCAGGTGCCCCAACATACTACAATTTTATAAAAAGTTATATTGTAATGTACCAAAGCCATTACATTTCAAGCTGTAAGTGGATGAATCATATGTGAATTATGTTCAATAAAGCCTTTTAAAAACCACAAGGAGGGCGCCTGGGTGGCTCAGTGGGTTGGGCCGCTGCCTTCGGCTCAGGTCATGATCTCGGGGTCCTGGGATCGAGTCCCGCATCGGGCTCTCTGCTCGGCAGGGAGCCTGCTTCCCTCTCTCTCTCTCTCTGCCTGCCTCTCTGCCTAGTTGTGGTCTCTCTCTGTCAAATAAATAAATAAAATCTTTAAAAAAAAAATAAAATAAATAAAAACCACAAGGAGATTCTACCACACACACCTATTAGAATGGCTAAAATTAAGAGTGCTTATTCCCAAGTGCTGATGAGGGTGTGGAGGAAAAGGGACTCTCACACCGTTGATATGAAAATAGTCTGGAACTTTCTTTAAAAAGTCTGGTAATGAGGCCCCTATAAGTCAGAGAGTGTCAGTAATCCCTGTTATTTTTTTTTTCCTATTTTTTTTTTTCTCTCTCAGTCCTGACCTGAACTTTACCCTAGTCATGGAGAAACACTGCGGAGACCAAAGAGATAGCAGTAACTCTGAGAAAAATCCTGTCTCTTTAGCCTCGAAGCAGGAAAAAATGACCTTGTGGTCTGAAGAATGTGGAGGAAATGTATGCTTTTTTTTTCTGTTTTCTCTTATTTTTGTCTGAGAGCTGTTCCTTTTGGCAAAATCGTGGGGCATGTTGGCAGGTAATAATCAGAGAGAAACCCATCTTTCTAGCCAGAGCATGAGGAAGACGGTCCCTGGGAGCCAGAGAGTCTGGGTGACATCCTGGAGAGGACAGAGCTGGAAAAGGGGTCTCCAATTCTGTGTATGAGCAGACACATATTCACGCTCAGCCCAGAGCTGCACGTGTGGAGGCAAAGGAGCAGCACTTCGAAAATTAAGTGACACTGCAGCCACCACCAAGAGAGGGCAAGACAGGTTTGTATGGTGTGAGGCTAACCTAGTGATTGCCTGCTAAAGTGAAAATAGCCACATCCTCCAGAGAATTGTTTAGACCTCTAGCATATAGAGTGTCCCAACTTGAAGCAGACAGTTTTTGCTTTGCACAGCAGTATGAAACTATACAAATGACCAGGCAGGTGTGCTAAAATTGGGTCATACAATCTTTTATCAATGAGTAAAATTATGGCTTTCTGTGATTTCTAGAAATTTTCATCAAAACCTTAAAAACATATACTCAGTTACAAATGTATACGGTAATGAATAAAATAATAAAATTAATATTTATCTTGTACCCCACAATTGTAAATATTAGCAACACAGAGAATTAAAGCGCTTTTCATCTTTGTAAAAAGCATATCAAGCGTCTTGAAAAAAAAAAAGTCTTTTGAGCAGTACTTGCCTTTTTCGTAAGTTGTAGGGCTTCTTTGACAACTTGTCATAAAACTTTCTAAGTCTGGATCAACTTTCAACATTTTGTCCTTTGTGCTTTTATATATATATATATATATATATATATATATATATATATATTTTTTTTTTTTTAAGATTTTATTTATTTATTTGACAGACAGATCACAAGTAGGCAGAGAGGCAGGCAGAGAGAGAGGAGGAAGCAGGCTCCCTGCGGAGCAGAGAGCCCGACGTGGGGCTCGATCCCAGGACCCTGGGATCATGACCTGAGCCGAAGGCAGAGGCTTTAACCCACTGAGCCACCCAGGCGCCCCCCCTTTGTGCTTTTAATGTCATGAATGATCTCCAAGTGCCTTGACTGTGTTTTTGCTGGTTCCTTTTCCTCTGGGACATCTTCACCCTTGTCATCACAGCACATTTCATAAACCCACCTTGACTGGATGCTTCTGACCTCACATCTGAGAGTCCGCAATCCAGCTTGCTAACATGTTGCAGTAAGGTACTTCTTCAATGGCCCCATTTATGTTGGATTGCAAGTCCTGCTTTCACCGGTTCACTTTGTAAACTGTCATGTGGATTAACCACTGGAGACAAGGAGGCAACACAGATACATATTTTGCTGTCTGTGCATGAACTGAGCTGTGCAGTGACCAGCCACCAACAGACTCTGCAAGAAGTGACATCACTGGTCACTGAGCATGATGCCATCTATTATTTACACAGTGACTGGTGGACTGAATGTTGTAAAAAACTGACCTCTGTTCTTCAGAGCCCAAAGACAACACAAAGACAGAGTTTAAGATGAAGAAAAACAATAGCATTATTGCTTTGCCAGCAAAGCAGGCTATAGGCAGTTTCAGGCTTTCAAAACTGGAAGCCTGCCTGGAGGAAGGGGCTACAGGGTTTTACTGGGAAATACAGTCTAGCTGGTTTTGACAGGAATTGTGTACTTGCTGACAGCCTCATTCATCCCGTCTCCAGGGTGGTTCCTGCAACAAAAGTCTATGAAGGGAGATGGGGAGGTTTTCAAAAGAGAGGGAGAAGGTTTCTTAGTTTGAAATCAAGCTTCACTGAAGCTTTAGTGCAGCTATTTTGGTTTTTGTTTAACTTCATGCTTTTAAGTGGTTTCATGAGGAGCTAGAGCAGCTTGAGCAAGCTTGCATGTTATGTAGTTACTGAGTTAATACTTGGTGGTAACTGAAACTTGAACCATGAACTTGGGGTACTACTGCTAGCTAATGGGTGGTAACTAACACTTCACAAAGTGTCACTTCTACCATATAATACTCATGAGATATGAATCACTAGTACTGGATTTCTCCCAAGGGGGTGGGAATTAGGCTGCAAGGTAAGGGACCTGTGGATGTATTTTTAGAACCACCATATACCTAAAATATATTTTCACGGCATGTAAAATTCTGGGTTGATGTTTTTTCTACTAATACTCTAAAGATATTGTTTCATTGTGTTCTATACTACCTGATTTTTTTAAATTAAGTATCCCTGTACTGAATATGTTCTTTTGTTTTTCTGGTTATATTCAGGATTTTTTTTATCTTTGGTTTTTATCAATTAGATTATGACATATTGGGCATTTTTCTGGATTTTGCTGAGTCTCTTGAACCTGTATATTTATTTTGTTCACCAGATTTTAACTTTTAACAATTATTTCTTTTAACAAATATTTCAAAATATTTTTGAAAAGATTTTATTTATTTGAGAGAGAGAGAGAGGGAAAGCACAGAGGGAGAGGGAGAAGCATGCTCCCTGCTGAGCAGGGAGCCCGATGTGGGGCTTGATCCCAGGACCCTGGGATCATGACCTGAGCCAAAGGCAGACACCCAACCGACTGAGCCACCCAGGTGTCCCCTCTTCAAAATATTTTTTTCTGCACCATCTCTTTCTGAGACTCAAATGACAACAATATTAGAATTTTTTCTTCAAGATTTTATTTAAATTGAGGTTATTTCACACATAGTATTAGTTTCAGGGGTAGAATTTAGCGATTTAACAGTTGCATATAACACCCAGTGCTCACTACATTGAGTGTCCTCCTTAATGCTCATTACCCAGTTACCCCACGCCCCCACCCACCCTCCTCTAGGAATCCTCAGTACGTTCCCTAGAGTTAAGAGTCTTTTATGGCTTGTCTTCCCCTCTGTTTTTAAATTAGTTCATTTTTCCTTCCCTTCCCCATGTTCATCTGTTTTGTTTCTTAAACACTAGGCTTTTAATAATTCTCACAGATCCTGAAGCTCTGTTCATTTTGTCTTATCTTTTTTTCTGTGTTTCTCAGATTGGTTAACTTGCATCGATCTGTCTTGAATTCATGACTCTCTCTTGTGTTACATCCATTCTGCTAATAAACCCATCTATTCTTTTTTTTAATTTCATAAATTACATTTTTCAGTTCTAAAATTTCCACTTGTAATATCTATGTCTCTGCCAAGAATTCTTTCTATTTACCTTAAGAACTATTATACTTCCTATTTACCTTAAGAACTATTATAATAGCTGCTTTCAAGTTTTTATCTGATAATCCAACATCTGGATTGTTTTTAACTTGATATGTATTGTCTTTTCCCTTATGAATAAGAGATCTATGCCTTGTTCCTTGTGTGTCCAGGAGTTTAGTATTATATCTTGGACGTTTTGAATACTATGTTGTGAGACTCTATAACCTGTTATAATCCTCTAGAGAATATTGATTTTAAGCAGGCAATTAACCCAGGTAGATACAAGCTGAAAATTATGTCTCTCCTTCCCTGGATGGTAGCTCCAATGGCAGCTCTGGTTTCAAAGCCTTCATTTATGTCTTTGGGTCTGTACATGCATGTCCAGCTTAGGTCTGAGCCCAGGACTTGCACCAGTTCATGTGCAGCATTGAAGGCACCTCTTCTCTAGCTCTCTTCCCTAATTCCCCAACATATACTGTTTGAATCACAGGAACTTTGGGGGGTTTTTGGTGTCCACCATGTCTTTTCATAGTTGCAGGACTGAGGGCTCCCTCAAGCAGGGCTGAGAGAAACAAGAGCAAGCTATCTAATCTCTACCTTTATCTTTCTAATCTAATCTATACCTATATATACCTGTATGTCCATCTATCTATGTGTCTACCTACCTACCTATTGAAGGGAGCGAGGTAGGGGGAGAGAGGACACTCAGGGATTACCCCCTGAGATCTCTGGCCCACAGAAAAACCAGTTTCCTGGTCCTCCAGCTAGAAAGACAGGGATTTTATTGGAGTTCTTGCAACACATGTCAACTGGGGGTAGTTCTGTTACTGGAGCCACTTTCATTTCAAAGCTAGAAGAGTTAACAATATTGGGAAACTCATTCCTGTACAGGATATTTCTTCTTGATTTTTGATTCACACTGCCCGATTTTCCTGTCATTATTTACGTCTCAGAGTCCACTGGCAGTTGAATTTTGTCTGGAAATTAATTCTAATGAGTGGGAGAAATACACTGTATTGTGCTTACACGATCTTGGCCAGCACAAGAAGTTGCAAAACTCTTTAGCTCTTACAAAATTTAAGCTTTAGTTTATTAATTATTTTTTAGATAATCAAGTATTTTTTTCCAAGTGGCTTCAGCATTCTTTTTTATGACCTTCCCTAGCAACAGGGATTTTTAGAACACTTTGTCTGGCAAGTGAATCCTCAATGTTGTTATATTTGATTACTAAATGAGGGAATACCAGACTTTCCCTTAGCTTCCATTGCTCCCCAGTTCAGTTGAACTGAACTTAGCACTTCCTAAAGATGCTTCTGAAAAGTTTTTGAAAAGTACCAAGTACCATGTACTGCATTTCCAAGTCCCTAACTGGCTTCTGCTGTATATTTAAAAATTCAAAGTAAGACATATGAGGAATAATTTGTCACTACTCTGTTTATTCAAAATGCTGTTTATATGAAGCAAACTTTGGTAAGAAAAGGTATCCTGGGAGAGTTTTTGTAATCAGCTTAAAATCATGTCTGCTTTCCTTGGTTTAGATGGAGAGAGAAAAGATTTAGCTTATTTCAATGAAAAGGAATCTTTTTAAGCACAGACTGTTTTAAACTTGAGTCAAACAAGTTATGTAAAAGGAAACATTTGATTTTAAAACATACATTTTCTATCTTGCTGCAGTTAAAAGATAGACAAAATTATACAATCCATCAGTAATACAGCATAAGAAATTATATCTGTGGTCATTTGATGAGTAAGTGTGTGGAGGTTCTGATCAACTCTTTTGTAGTGTGGCTTAGAAAAGAGGAGCTCGTTCACCTGTTGCTAAGCAACAACGCTTCCTAGACCAGAACTTGTGGAAACCGAAGACAGGGTAGGGGTATGAATTGTCCAATTTCACAAAGAGAAAGAGAGGGTGAGTATACAAGTGAATAGAGATCCAGGAAACCACTTTTTGAAAACTGAGCAAAGGCAATTCAAGTGACTATTGGAGAAATAAACCAAAAGCCCAATTCTCTAGTTCTTCCATGCACAAAACACACACTGAACCCTAAGGAGTTCTGCATGTGCAAGGGCCAAAAGATTAAACTTCCACATAGTTCAATGAACTCAAAGTAAAAAATAATAATGAAGATAATTTTTTATTAACACATCTAAGGCATTTTGCTAAAAATGCCACCTTTCATACGTAGTAAAAGAAAGTAACACTAAAGTTTACTTATAGATTGTTAAGTTTTAGATATGAAGCACAAAGCGTTCAGCAAAATTGAACGGTAAGGTTAGTATTCTTATACATTTAAAGAATTAGACTTTTCTTTAAATTGCTATAGAGAAGTGTTTAAAGAAAAATAATCCTGTTTTATCTCAGTTGTGAAGAGATTAAAAGTTCATTAAAAGTTCTAGCTCTTTTTGGAAAATCTTAAATATAGATGTAAGTATAGATTCTTTATAGGTGGAACCACCACATAGCTTTGGCCCATAGCCTTTCTAAACTTAAAGAAAATATTGAATTAAAAACCAGAAGAATAGTTGGAATGGGAAACACCATTCCAGTGACAACCAAGGAATTTTCTTTTCTTTTATTTAGTTTTGTAGTTTTATTTTAAATATTTTTTCTAACATTATTGAGGAAAAATTGACACATAAAATTGTAATATGTTTAAAATAGTCAATGAAATGGTTTGATATACATATACATTGTCAAAGGATTCCCACAATCATATCCATCACCTCACATAGCTCCCTTTTTGTGTGTGTGAGACAATGCTTAAGGTCTACCTTCTGAGCAAATTTCACATATAAAATACAGTATCATTACCTATAGTCATCATGCTATACACTAAATCCTCAGGATTTACTCATCTCCTAACTAATATTTATATCATATACCAACTTCTCCAACTCCCCTACCTCTTCGTCCTTGACAATCACCATTCTATTCTGTTTCTTTGAGTTCAACTTTTTTTTTTTTTTAAGATTCCACATATAGGTGATGCCATCCAGTATTGTCTTTCTCTGGCTCATTTCACCTGGAGCAGAGGTTTTAACCCACTAAGCCACCCAAGTGCCAGTTCATTTCAATTCTTGATGGACACTTGTTTCTATACCTTGACTATTATAATAATGCTGTAGTGGACATGGAAGTACTGATATCTCTTTAAGGTATTAATTTTGTTTCCCTTGGGTATATATCCCAAAGTGGGAATCCTGGAAAATACGGTAGTTTTATTTTTATTTTCTTGAGGAAACGCCAGACTGTTTTTCTTTTTTAAAAGATTTTATTTATTATTTATTTGAGAGAGAGAGGGCAAGAGAGAGCATGAGTGAGGGGAGGGGCAGAGGGAGAGAGAGAATCTCAAGCAGACTTCCCGCTGAGCACAGAGCCCAATGTTGGGCTCAATCTCATGAACCATGAGATCGTGACCAGAGCTGAAATCATGACTTGGAAACTCCACCAATTGAGCCACCCAGGCACCCCCTCCATACTGTTCTCTT
This sequence comes from Mustela nigripes, assembly GCF_022355385.1. Taxonomy (NCBI): domain Eukaryota; kingdom Metazoa; phylum Chordata; class Mammalia; order Carnivora; family Mustelidae; genus Mustela; species Mustela nigripes. The sequence goes on along the minus strand of NC_081565.1, from coordinate 87,909,489 downwards.
TGGCAACTGTATTGGTTGACATTCCTACCAAGAGTGTACAAGGGTTTCCTGTTCTCTGCATCCTCACCGGAATTGATCTCTTTGTCACATTTTCAGGTACCCATTGGCCATGTGTATGTCTTCCTTGGAAAAATGTCTGTTTAGGTTCTTGGCCTGTTTTAATTGGATGATGATGATGGTGATTACTATTGAGTGGAGTGAGTTAATTTTATATTTTGGATATTAACTCCCTATCAGGTATGAGGTTTGCAAATATTTCCCCCCATTCCATGGGTTGCCTGTTTATTTTGTTGCTTCCATTGCTGTACAGAAGCCGTTTAGTTTGATGTAGTTCACTTGTTTATTTTTGCTTTTGTTGCTTGTGGTTTTGGTGTCAAATTCAGAAACTCATTGCCAAGACCAATGTCAAACTCTTATCCCCTATAAACATAAGATTTTCATGGTTTCAACTCTTACATTCAAGTTTTAATCCATTTTTGACTTGACTTTTTATAAGATAGGGATTCAGTGCTATTATTGTTTTGCATGTGGATATCCAGTTCTCCCAACACCATTTGCTGAAGAAGCTATTCTTTGCCCATGTGTATTCTTAGTGCCTTTTTCTGAAGATTAATTGACCCTATATTTATGAGTTTACTTCTGGGCTCTCTATTGTGTTTCCTTGATTTTTGCATCTGTTTTTATGCAAATACAAAACTGTTTTGATTACTGTAGCTTTGCAATATACCTTGAAGTAGAAAGAGTTGTGCTTCAGCTCTGCTCTTCTTCTCAAGATTACTTCAAATGTTTTGGGTCTTTCCTGGTTTCATATGAATTTTAGATTTTTTTTTATTTCTATAGAAAATGCCATTGGAATTTTGATAAGAATGGAAATTTATTTCTTTTGTTAGGGATTGTAGATTGCTTTGAATGGTATGGATATTTTAACAATATTAATTCTTCCAATCCACAAATACAGAATATCATTCCATTTCTTTGTGTCTTCTTCAATTTCTTTCATTGGCATTTTATAGTTTCAGTGTACAGATCTTTCACCTCCTTAGTTTAAGTATTATATTGTTTTTGATACCACTGTAAGTGGGATTATTTTAATTTCTCTCTCTAATAGTTGTTGTATAGAAACACAACTGATTTTTTTTATATTGATCTTCTATCTTGCAACACTATGGAGTTTGTTAATTCTAACAGGTTTTTGGTGGAGTCTTTAGAGTTTTCTATATACAAAATCTTGTCTTATGCAATCAGAGACAATTTTACTTCCTTTTAGATTTGGATGCCTTTTATTTTTCTTCCCTAACTATTCTGGCTAGAACTTCCAGTACTATGTTGAATAGAAGTAGTAAGAGAGGGTGTCCTTGTCTTGTTCCTGGTCTGAGAAGAAATGTCTTTAGCTTTTCACCAAGCTGTAGGCTTCTCATATATGACCTTTATTATCTTGTGATACATTCCATCTACCTAATGTACTGAGTTTTTATCATTAAAGAATGTTACATTTTATCAAATGCCTTTTCTGCATTTATTGAGACAACCATCTGATTTTTATTCCTTATTTTGTTACTTCTATTGATTTGCATATGTTGAACCATCCTTGCATCCCAGGGTTAAATCCCACTTGATCATGGTGTATAATTCTTTAAATGTATTGTTGGATTTGGTTTCTTAGTATACTGTTGAAGATTTTTTTTTTTTTTGTAACTATGTTCAACAGAGATACTGATCTATGATTTTCTTTCTTGTAGTGTCCTTGTCTAGCTTGGTATTAGGGTAATGCTGACCTCATAAAATGACATCAGAAGTGCTCCCTCCTCAAGTTTTTGGAAGAGATTGAGAAGAATTGATATTAATTTTATTGTCTTTGGGCTTCTTAAATCTAAATGTCTATTTTTTCCCCTTGGTTTAGAAAGTTTTTAGCCATTATTTCTTTGAATAAGCTCCCTGCTGCTTTCTCTTCATTTTCTCCTTCTGGGACACATATCATGCATGTACTGGTCCATTCCATAGCGATCCATAAGTCACTTAAGCTACCTTCTTGACGTTTAATTTTTTTTCTTTCCTTTTCCTCCCCTCCTTGATGAGTGATTGCCATTGGATTATCTTTGAGTTCACTGACCCTTTCTTCAACTTGATCTAATCTGCTGTTGAACATCTACTGAATTTTTTAAAAGACTTTATTTTTTTGACAGAGAGAGAGAGGTCACAAGTAGGCAGAGAGGCAGGCAGAGAGAGAGGGGGAAGCAAGCTCCCTGCTGAGCAGAGAGCCTGACATAGGGCTTGATCCCAGTACCCTGAGATCATGACCTGAGCCAAAGGGAGAGGCTTAACCTACTGAGCCACCCAGGCACCCCTCTATTGAATTTTTCAATGTAGTTTTTATCCTTTAGTTCTATAGTTTCTATTGGTACTTTTTAAATATTTTCTATCTCTTTGTTTAAATTCTCACTTTGTTTAGGCACTGCTCTCCTTACCTTGATGAGCATCTTTATGACTGTTGACTTAAACTCTGTTAGGTAAACTACTTATCTCCATTTCATTAAGGTCAGTTTTTAGATATTTTCTTACTCTATTATTTATAACATACTCATTTTGTTTCTTTATTTTTTTAAGATTTTATTTATTTATCTGAGAGAGAGAGAGTTAGAAAGCATGAGAGGGGAGAAGGTCAGAGGGAGAAGCAGACTCCCCATGGAGCAGGGAGCCCGATGCAGGACTCTGTCCCAGGACTCCAGGATCATGACCTGAGCCGAATGCAGTTGCTCAACCAACTGAGCCACTCAGGCACCCCCATTTTGTTTCTTCATTTAGATAGCAACCATAACACGTTGGGTGCTAGAGACATGGACAAGCTTTTTCTAGGGAGAAGCTGGAGGCTTGGTTTTACTGTTGGGATGAGCCAGGAGAAGATGAGGTTGACCACCAGTTCTCTCAGTTTCCTAAGTGATCTGAGGGAGCTCCACCCACAGGCAGATCAGAAGCCTGATCCTCAGTCAGCAGCTTAAAAAGTATGCAGTCAATTCCCTTCCAGGGAGACATAGGGAGATGAACATTTTTGTCAGTTCCCTCTGCACTGAACCCACAGTTAAAGGTACAGGGAGTACTCCCCTTCCCATTTAAAAACTATCTTGGAGTGCCTGGGTGGCTCAGTTGTTAAGCATCTGCCTTCAGCTCAGGTCACCACACCCTGCATTGGGCTCTCTGCTCTGCAGGAAGCCTGCTTCTCCCTCTCCCACTCACCCTGCTTGTGTTCCCTCTCTAACTGTGTCTCTCTCTTTGTCAAATAAATAAATAGATAAAATCTTTTTTTAAAAAATTAAAAAATAAATGAAAGCTTTTATTTATACCTGAAACTGATATGATCTTATATGTCAGGTGGAGCTCAACAACAACAACAATCTTCTTTGTTTTCTATGGTCCTGTGGGATTCATGAATGCAAGCCGTGTTGGGTATCAGAGCTAGGTGATTTGACGGCCCATATCTTAGGTGGTAACCTTTAAAGTTGGGTGCTTAAAGTGTGATCCAAACTCTTCACTCTTCAGGTAGATGCTGGGAGTTGTGGGTTCCATCCTGACTATAAGGCACTGTGTTAGGAGTAGGATTCATGGCAAGAGTGTGTCTCATCTTTTCCTACCCATTTCAATGTGGGTATTTTGTCAATCACTTGATATGTAGGAGTCAGTCAGCTAGTTTCTGAATTTCTCCTAAAGGGAATTTCTTTGTATGTATTTGGTGCTTCAAGGGAGGAGGAATAATCAGGAGCTACCTAGGACACCATCTTGCTAATATCCACCTAATAATTTTCAAAATCTCTCATATCAAGCCCACAGAAGTAACTATGTATTGTAACATAGCTTACTATACTCCTTTTGTCTCTCCCTGCTCCATTCATCATCTATCCTTCTCTACCTTACTCGGTGCATCTAGGGCTGACCTTTGTGGACTGCATTGCATGGCTTTACTTCTTTGCTTTGGTTGGATTTTGTTAAAAAAAAAAAAAAAGTCAAAGGGAAAAAGGAAAGAGATGGCAGGTTCAGGCTCTCCTCCTTCCCTATCTATCAGGGACTGAATCCCACTCAGATGGTATCTCTCCCCAGTAGTTCTAGCACTCACTGGCCAATAACATCATTTTCCACCCTTGTCCTTTTGGGCTTGGTTTGGTAACAGCTTCCTACTCTTATTAGTCCCTGAGTCCCTCAACATCCTTATTACATTTTTTCATGTAGCACTCGCCACACCTCACTAAATAAGCCCTGAAATTCTCTTCTAAATCCTACAAGAGTACACTCTCTGTTTAATGAAGATTGACAAGAATATAAAAAGGATTTAATTATTACATAAAAGGATTTAATTATTACATAAAAATAAAATAGTAAATAAATGATATAAGTGAAATAACATGTTATTTAATTTTTCATAAGAGAAAGCTAAAATTTTTTGTTTATATTTTTTTAAATGTAGGAAAAAATGCCAGAAAGTGCAATGAACCAATCAAATTACATTATCAATTATGAGGGGAAAATAATCAGTTCTATTATTTTTTTGATATTGGTTATACCTGTCTTTCAAAGAAGACATGCTCATCAATTATCACTCCACTAAATAACTGTGCTAAAAATTTCATATTGTACTGGTTTTTGTATACTGTACTAAATATAATTACAGACTATTTTGCAAATTATATTGGAATGTATAGATGTGGATTTAATAATGAATACTACAATAATTACTTTTCATTTTTTCCAAGTTTTTTATTTAAATCCAAGCTAGTTAACATACAGTGCAATATTAGTTTTAGGTGTAGAACTTAGTGATTCATCACTTATATACAATACCTAGTGCTCATCACAGCAAGTGCCCTCCCTAATACCCATTGCCCATCCATTCGCCTGTCCAACTCTCCTCCTGTAACCATCAATTTGTTCTCTATTAGTTAAAACTCTGTTTCTTGGCTTGCCCCTCTTTTTCCCCATATTCTTTTGTTTTGTATCTAAAATCAGCCTATGAGTGAAATCATATGGTATTTGTCTTTCTCTGACTGACTTATTTCATTTATCATAATACTCCTTAGCTCCAGCCATATCACTGCAAATGGCAAGATTTCACTCTTTTTCATGTCTGAGGAATATTCCATTATATATGCATGTGTGTGTGTGTGCATATAATTGGTATATATATGCCATATATATGGTATATATATGGTATATATATATGGCAAATATATATATAATATATATGCTCCATACATTCTGTATGTACATATATATGTGTGTATATATATAGGGTGTGCACATATATATGCATATATACATATATATGATGTGGGGTATGCATTTATACATTTTTGTGGGTATTTTATATATATATGTATATATATACATATATATGATCTCCCACATCTTCTTTATCCATTTATCAATCAATGGGCTGATTTGTGGTGCATGTATCAATTTGAATCAATATTTTTATATTATCCTTTGGGTAAATACCTAGTAATTCAATTGTTGAATTTTAGCATAGTTTCATTTTTAACTTTTTGAGAAACCTCCATATTGTTTTCCTCAGTGAATGCATCAGTTTGCATTCCTGCCAACAGTGCAAGAGATTTTCCTTTTCTCCACATCCTCACCAACACCAGTTGTTTCTGACAGGTATGAGGTGATACCTCATGTAGTTTTGATTTGTATTTCATTGAAGATAAGTGACGTTGAGCATCCTGTGTCTGTTAGCCATCTGATGTCTTCGTTGGAAAAATGTCTATTCATGCCTTCTGCCATTTCTTAACTGAATTATTTATTTTTTAGGTATTGAGTTTGATAAGTTCTTTATAGATTTTGGATACTAACCCTTTATCAGATAAGTCATTTGCAAATATCTTCTCCCACTTACTAGGTTGCCTTTTATTTTTGTTGATTATTTCCTTCACTGTGCTTTTTATTGTGATGAAGTCCCAATAGTTTATTTTTTCTTTTGTTTCCCTTCCCTCAAGAGACAAATCTAGTAAGAAGCTACTATAGCCAATGTCAAAGAAGTTACTACCTGTGTTCTCCTCTAAGATTCTGATGGTTTCCTGTTTCATATTTAGGTCTTTAATCCATTTTGAATTTATTTCTTTTATGGTGTAAGGAAGTGGTCCAGCTTTATTCCTTTGCATATTGCTGTCCAGTTTTCCAAACATCATTTGTTGAAAAGAGTGACTTTTTCCCTTTGGATTTTTGTTCTTGCTTTGTCAAATATTAATTGACCATATAGTTGTGGATTCTTTTCTGGGTTTTCTATTCTCTTCCATTGACCTATGTGTCTGTTTTGTGCCAGTACCATACTATCTTGATCACTACAGCTTTGTAATACAGCTTGAAATCCAGAATTGTGATGCCTCCAGGTTTGCTTTTCCTTTTCAAGATTTCTTTGGATATTCAGGGTCTTTTGTGGTTCTATACAAATTTTAGCATTGTTTGTTCTAGTTCTGTGCAAAATGCTCTTGGTATTTTGATAGGGATTGCATTACATATGTAGATTGCTTTGAGTAGTATAGACATTTTAATAATATTTGTTCTTTCAATCAATGAACACAGATTGTCTTTGCATTTCTTTGTGTCCTCTTCATTTCTTTCATTAGTATTTTATAGTTTTCAGAGTACAGATCTTTTACTTCTTTGGTTAGGTTTATTCCTAGGTATTTAATGGATGTTATAAAGAGAGACTTTCTAAAGCAGCAAGAGAAAAGAAGGCAGTTACATACAAGGGAAATCCACAAGGCTATCACCTGATTTTCAGCAGAAAATTTGCAGGCCAGAAGAGAGTGGCATAATATATTCAAAGTGCAACCAAGAATACTCTGTCTAGCAAGGCCATCATTCAGAGTAGAAGGAGAGGTAAAGAATTTCCCAAACAAAAGTTAAAGGAGTTACTCACCACAAACTTTATGAGAAACACTAAAAAGAATTATTTGAGTGCAAAAAAAAAAAAAGCCATAATCAGGAGTAATCAGGAGTAAAGAAAATTATGTAAGGAAAAAATCACAAATAGATACAAACATAAAAAGTGTACTAGATTAATCACTTATAAAACTAGTACAGAGGTTAAAGCACAAGAGTAGTAGAATCAATTATATTTATAAAAATCAGACAAATGACACAAAATCAAAGGATCTAAAGTAGGACATCATATACATAAAATGTGGATGGGGAAACAGTAAAAATGTAGTGCTTTTAGAATGGGTTCAAACATAAGCTACCATCAACTTAATATAGACTGGTATATGCATACAGTGTTATATATGAACCAAATGGCAATCACAAATCAAAAACCTGTAGTAGACATACAAAATATTAAGAGAAAGGAATCAAAACATATTACAAGAAAAATCCCTCAAACCACAAGGGAAGAGAGCAAGAGAAGAACTACAAAAACAACCATAAAGCAAGTAACAAAATGACAATATGTACATGCCTATCACCAATTACTTTAAATATGTATGAACTAAATGCTCCAATCAAAATACATGGAGGTCGGGGCACCTGGGTGGCTCAGTGGGTTAAGCATCTGCCTTCCGCTCGGGTCATGATCTCAGGTCCTGGGATCGAGACCCACATTGGGCTCTCTGCTCAGCAGGGAGCCTGCTTCCCCCCCTCTCTGTGCCTGCCTCTCTACCTGCTTGTGATCTTTCTATCTCTCTGTCAAATAAATAAATAAAATCTTAAAAAAAACATGGAGATTATATAATATGCTACCAACCTAATAATGGATCAAGAAGAAATTAATAGAGGAAATTTTTAAAAAAATATATGTTTATAAAAAAATAAAAAATAAAATTAGAAAAAAAAAACCTGGTGAAAAATGAAAATGAAATAGTTAAATATATTTGAGTCATAGCAATATTACTTTTAAAAGGAAAGGTTATAGCAATGCAGGCTTACCTCAAGAAACAAGAAAAACCTCAAATTAATAATCTACACCCAAAGGAACAAACAAGAAGAACAAAAAGAAGAACAAACCCCAAAGCTAGTAGAAGGGAGGAAATTATAAAGGTGAAAGGGAAAATGAATGAAATAGGGATTAAAAAACTAGAAAAGATCAGTGAAACCAAGAATTGGTTCTTTGAAAAGATCAACAACAATGACAAACCTTTAAACAGACTCATCAAGGAGCACCTGGGTGGCTCAGTGGGTTATAAGCCTCTGCCTTCGGTTCAGGTCATGATTCCAGGGTCCTGGGATCCTGCTCAGCAAGGAGCCTGCTTCCCCATCTCTCCCTCTGCCTGCCTCTCTGCCTACTTGTGATATCTGTCTGTCAAATAACTAAATAAAATCTTTAAAAAAAAATAAGCAGACTCATTAAGAAAAAAAAAGATGACATAAATAAATAAAATTAGAAAGGAAATAGTAAGAACTGACACCACAAAAACCAAAGGATTATAAAAGACTGCTATGAAAAATTGAATGCTAACAAATTGGACAACCTAGAAGAAACAGATAACTTCCCAGAAGCATACAGTTTATAAGAATAAATTAAAAAGAAATAGAAAAAAAAGTGTGGGCCATGTGGGTGGCTCAGTCAGTTAAGAGTCTGCCTTTGGCTCAGGTCATGATCCCAGGGTCCTGGGATCAAGCCCTGCATTGGGTTCCGTGTTCAGCAAGGAGTCTGCTTCTCCTTCTCTCTGCCCTTATCCCAACTCACGCTCTCTCTCTTTCTCCCTCTCAAATAAATAAATAAAACCGTTAGAAAACAGAGAAATAGATGGGGTGCCTGGGTGGCTCAGTGGGTTAAAGCCTCTGCCTTCAGCTCAGGTCATGATTTCATCTTTAAAAAATAAAAAGTAAAAAACAGAAATAGAAAATTTGAACTGACTAATAGTAACAAAATTAATCATTAATAAAAAAACTCCCAACAAAAAGCCAGGATCAGATGGCTTCACAAGAGAATTCTACCAAACATTTAAAGAAGAATTAATCCTTATTTTTCTCAAATAAGTCCCAAAAATAGAATAGGAAGAAAATCTTCCAGATTCATCCTATTAGGTCAGCATTACCTTGCTACCAAAACCAGATAAAGACTTCACAAAAAATGAAAGTAAAAGGCCAATATCCCTAATGAACATAGATGTAAAATCCTCAATAAAATACTAGCAAACCAAATTTACTAATATGATTAAAAGGCTCATTCACCATGATCAAGTGGTATTTATTCCAGGGATGCAAAAATTGTTCAAAATCCACAAATCAATCAATGTGGTACACCACATTAACAAAATGAAGGATAAAAACAATTTCATCTCCTCAGTAAATGCAGAAAAAGCATTTCACAAAATTCAACATTTGTTCATGACAAAAACTGTCAATGCAAATTTAGAGGGAACATATCTCAACATAATAAATGCCATTTATTCCTAGGTATCTTATGGTTTTTGATGCATTTGTAAATGGGATCAATTCCTTGATTTCTCTTCCCGTTATTTCATTATTGGTATATAGAAATGTGACAGATTTCGGTTTGTTGGCTTTGTACCCTGTGACTTTACTGAATACATATATCAGTTCTAGCAATTTTTGGTAGAGTCTTTTGGGTTGTCTCTATAGGGTATCATGTCATTTGCAAATAGTAAAACAATTACACCAGTGAGAGTGGACATCATGTGTTGTTCCTGACCATAGAGGGAAAGCTCTCAGTTCTTCACTGAGGTTGAAATTAGCCATAGGTCTTCCATATATGGCCTTGGTTATATTAAAGTATCTTCCTTCTAAACCTACTTTGTTGAGGGTTTATAAAGAATAGATGGTGTAGAAAAAAAAAAAAAGAATAGATGGTGTACTTTGTCAAATGCTTTTTTTCTGCATCTATTGAGAGGATCATATGGTTTTGTTTTTGTCTAGGATCATATGGTTCTTATCTTTTCTTTTTTTAATGTGGTGTATCATCACATTGATTGATTTGCAAATATTGGACCACACTGGCAATCCAGAAGTAAATCTCACATGATCATGATACATGATTTGACGTACCATTGGATTTGATTTGTTAGTGTTTTGTTGAGAATTTTTGCATCCATGTTCATCAGAGATATTGGCCTATAGTTCTCTTTTTTAGTGGAGTCTTTGTTGGTTTTGGTTTAGGGTAATGCTGACCTTGTAGAATGAATTTGGAAGTTTTCTTTATATTTCAATTTTTTGGGAGCAGTTTGAGAAGAATAGGCATCAACTCCTCTTTAAATCTTTGGTAGAATTCCCCTGGGAAGCCATCTGGTCCTGGACTTTCATTTGTTGGGAGCTATTTTATTACTCATTCAATTTCTTTGCTGGTTACAGTCTATTCAAGTTTTCCGCTTCCTGTTTCAGTTTGGAAGTTTGTGGGTTTCTAGGAATTTATCCATTTCTTCCAGATTGCCCAATTTGTTTGCATACAGTTTTTAAAAATATTCTTATAATTTTTTATATATCCATGGTGTTGGCTCTGATCTCTCCTCTCTCACTCATGATTTTATTTGTTTGGGTCTCTTCCCTTTTTTCTTGTAAGTTTGGGTAAGGGGTTATCAATTTTATTAATTTTTTCAAAGAACAAGCTCTTGGTTTCATGGATCTGTTCTACTGGGGTTTTCCTTGTTTGTTTGTTTCCGTATCGTTTATTTCTGTTCTAATCTTTACTATTTCCCTTCTTCTGCTGGCTTTAGTATCATTTGTTGTTCTTTTTCTAGATCCTTTAGGTGTAAGGTTAGGTTGGGTATTTAAAATTTTTCTTGTTTCTTGAGGTAGGTTTGTATTGCTATATACTTCCCTCTTAGAACTGCTTTTGCTGCTTTCCAAGGTAGAGATCACAAGTAGGCAAAGAGGCAGGCAGAGAGAGAGTGGGATGCAGGCTCCCTGCCAAGCAGAGAGCCCGATGCGGGGCTCCATCCCAGGACCCTGAGACCATGACTTGAGTTGAAGGCAGAAGCTTTAACCCACTGAGCCACCCAGGCGCCCCTTATGTATTTTTAAAAATATTTTATTTATTTATCTGAGAGAGAGAGAGAGAGCACAGAGGGAGAACAGAGGGACTGAACCACCCTGGCAACCCTGCTATAAATTTTTTAAAGATAATAAGTGTCTTGTGGCAACTGGGTGGTTCAGTTGGTTAAGCATCTGCCTTCAGTGCAGGTCCTGATCCCAGGGTCCTGGCATGGAGTCCTGCATGATGGTCCCTGCTCAGCAGGGAGCCTGCTTCTCCCTCTCCCTCTGCTGCTCCCCTTGTTTATGCTCTCTCTCAAATAAATAAGTAAAATCTTTTTTAAAAAATGATAATAGGGGCACCTGGGTGGGTCAGTCGATTAAGTGTCTGCCTTCTGCTCAGGTCATGGTCACAGGGTTCTGGAATGAGCCCCTGATCAGCAGGGAGAGGGGAGGCTGCTTCTCCTTCTGCCTCTGCCATCCACTGCCACACTGCTTGTGCTCTTTGGTTCTCTCTAACTCTCTGTCAAATAAATAGAAAAACTTTTTTGAAAAAGATAATAGATATCTTTGGGGAGGTATACTTTAAGCGTATTTTAAATGGTATGCTTAAAAGAAATTTATATTACTTAATATTTATATTTTATTTATTTATATTACTTAATATTTATATCTTAATGTAATAATGGCTAAATATTAAAATAAGACAACATTGATAAATTGCACAATGGTTTTCTTTCCCTACAGGAACATTTCAGTGAGTTTTCTGACGAAAAAGGAATTCCTTGGGGACAATTTTGGGAAGCTCCACATCACTACATGAGGTCACCCTCCTCGTTGGAAAGCTGAGAGATATTTCAGGGGCTTCTCTCCCACATAATTAAGGTGGGGTCCCCACAACTAATAGTTTCCATCACAATGTCCCCCTCACCAGATGAGCACAAACTAACAGCTATTATGGTGGAATAGGAGTAACTAGAGACAATTTATGACTGGTGGCTGGGAAGTCACAGCAGGCATGTGACAGGGGCAGCATTGTGAAAAGCTGGATGGTCTCTTCTCACAACTGGTAAAGAAGCCCCTGCTTGGGCCTAGAGAAAGAGCAGTGAAGAGGCCTATGGCCTCCTGGAGCTGGCAGCTTCAGAGGAAATGCAGATGTTAAGGAAATGAAATAGCAGAGATGACATGCCACCTGATAATGTGGGTTCTGGAGTAGAAAAAACAGGTGGGTGGGGAATGATGGGAGTGGGTCAGGAGACTCTGCAAAGTCAGGGAAGGCCTCTCTGAGTGGAGGGTCACATAAGCAGTGAGGGCACCTCAGGAAGAGTTCTGTAGAATGAAAGATACCATGGGTGGTGGCTCTGAAGTGGGCAAAGGGGTGGTGGGGTAAGGACTGGCTGGGAGCCAGGTCTGGAGCTCAGAGGAGCAACCACAGCTGCAGCTATAAGTGTAAAGGGTCATTGGGGAGTGAACCTGCTAGATAAGGGAAGATGTCTACGGACCGCGCAGATTCCAGTGGACAATTTCAATAGGCCTTTTTATGGCTAGAGCCCTCATTAGGTTTCCCTTTGTCAACAGTGCCACAAGAAATGTCACTGGTGACTTACCTCAGTCTGTCACCACATATTGGGCCTTAAGTTGTACAAAATCTCCTTGGGGAGGAACACCTCAGGTATGTTCCTAAGGAGAGCAACAGAATGTGGTCTGAATCTCCCAGAGAGTCATGGTGCAGGAAAAATTGCTTCACTTCTCCTTGGCGCTGGGAAGATGATGCCAACTAAGGTTTGACCTGGAGACTCAGCCTGTGGTTGGGTTTTTAACTCTGGATTTGCCTCCAGGTCCCCTGTCAGGTGACTTTAGGACAGTTAGACATCCTTCCAAGTCCTCCTGCTTCCGAGGGTCATTTCAAGCCCAAATATGCTACAGGTCCACTATTGAATTCATCACTCTCGCCGCTCAAGCCTGAAGTTCTTCATTCTGCTATTTATTATCTTGCAAATGGGCTTGCTATATGTTTTTCTTTAAATATTTTACTTATTTGACAGACAGAGAGAGAGAGAATAGGAGGGAGTGACAGAGAAAGTGGTAGAAGCAGACTCCCTGCTGAGCAGGGAGCCCAACACAGGGCTCAATCCCTGGACCTCGGGATCATGACCTGGGCCTAAGGCAGATGCTTAACCAACTGAGGCACCCAGGGACACCACATGTGTCCATTTTAAATCTGTATGAGAATCATGATTTTAACTTGCTTTGAAAATTGTCCTTTAACTGGTGTCTCTGCCGGTTAGAAGGTCATGTCTAAAGAAATGTATTAGAGAAAAACCAAACTTATTTTTTAAATAATTATCTGGCCACAGAATTTTTTTAAGATTTATTTTATTTATTTATTTGACAGACAGAGATCACAAGTCAGCGAGAGGCAGGCAGAGAGAGAGGAGGAAGAGGCTCCCCACAGAGCAGAGGGCCCGATGTGGGACTGGATCCCAGGACCCCGGGATCACGACCCAAGCCGAAGGCAGTGGCCCAACCCACTGAGCCACCCAGGCGCCCCTGGTCACAGAATTTTTTAAGTGTGGCAAGATATTTATAATGTAAAGCTTATAATTATCATAATGTGAAAATTTAATCACAAGTGCACAGGTAAATGACATTAAGTACATTCATACTACTGTACTGTTGTGCAAACATTACTGCTATCCGTCTCCAAAACTTTTTCACCACCCCAAATGGAATAACTCCCCATTATTTCCTACCCTACATTCCTGTAACCTTTGCTTTACTTTCTAAGAATGAGGGATGATGTTAGCTATGAGTTTTTCACATATAGCCTTTAATATGTTCAGGTACTTTCCTTCTATTCCTAGTTTGTTGAATGTTGGGGTTTTTTAAAAATTATTATAAAAGGGTGTTGAATTGTGTCAAATGTCTTCTCTGCATCACCTGAGATGATTACATGGGTCTTTTTCTTTTATTCTGTTAGTGTGGTATATTGGTCACTTTTCCTATGTTAAACCACCCCTGCATTCCAAGAATAAACTCCCTTTGGTCATGGTGTATAATCTTTCTGATACATTACTGAATTTCTTTTCTTAGTATTATGTGGAGAATTTCTGCATTGCTTTTCATAAAGGGATCTTGTTGCATAGTTTTCTTTTAATATCTTTGCTGGGCTTTGGTATCAGGGTAATGATGGCATAATAGCATAAGTTAAGAAGTGTTCTTTTCTCTCCAATTTTCTAGAAGGATTTCATAAGGATTTGTGTTAGTTCTTCTTTACATGTTTGGTAGAATTCATTGGTGAAATCATCCAGTCTTTTGCTTTTTTCTGAGTTTTTTTTTCTTGTTTTGTTGTTGTTTATAATGATTCCATCTCCTTACTAGGTATAGGTCTATTCAGTTCTTCCATTTTTTCATGATTCAGTCTTGGTACATTTTGTGCTTCTAAGAATTGGCCCATTTCATATAGATTTCAATTTTTATTTTTTTAATTTAATTTATTTATTTTTTTTTAAAGATTTTATTTATTTGACAGACAGAAATCACAAGTAGGCAGAGAGACAGGCAGAGAGAGAGGAGGAAGCAGGCTCCCTGCCAAGCAGAGAGCCCGATGCAGGGCTCGATCCCAAGACCCTGGGATCATGACCTGAGCCGAAGGCAGAGGCTTTAACCCACTGAGCCACCCAGGTGCACCCTAGATTTCAATTTTTAGACACATAATTTTTCTTGTAGTGATAGTAATTTTCATTTTTGTAGAATCATTAGTAATGTCACCACTTTTTTTATTTTAGTAATTTGAGTCTTCTTTTTTTCTTTGTCAGTCTTGGCTATCATTTGCAGATTTTGTGGATCTTTTCAAATCAAGAAATTTTGGTTTGTTGATTTTATCTATTACTTTTTCTAGTCTCTACTTTATTTATCCCTACTCTGGCTTGTATTATTTCCTTCTGCTAGATTTAATTTAGTTTATCTTCTTTTTTAAAAAATGTATATATTTATCAACACATTTACCATTTCTTTTTGAAAGATTTTATTTATTGAGATAGAGAGTGAGAAAGCATAAGTCAGGGGGAGAAGCAGAAAGAGAGGGAGAAGCAGGCTCTCCACTGAGCAGGGAGCCTGATGCAGGGCTCTATCCCAGGACCCTGGGATCATGACTTGAGCCAAGAGCATATGCTTAACCCACTGAGCCATTCAGATGCCTCTTTCTTCTTTTCCTAGTAGTTCCTGAAATTATAAAGATAGGTTGACTTGAGATCGTTCATTTTAAAAATGTAGACATTTATAGCTATAAATTCCCCTCCTTGCACTGCTTTCACTGTGTATCACAGGTTCATTTTCATTTATTTGAAATACCCTCTAATTTCCTCATCATTTCTTCTTTGACCCATTGGTTATTTAAGAATGTGTTGTTTAAACTGAGCCCCTGAGGCTCTTCTCTCTTGCTCCCCTCCTCTCTTCCCCTTCTTCTGCATTCTCTCAGACGTAAGTGGAGGACTCATTGCAGTGAAGACACATGGCTGGAGGTACAGAAGACAGAGCTGAACCTTCATTGTTGTTTCTTAGCTCCATGAAATTCCCCCCAAATATGCTGTTTTTCTTGTTGCCTTCACCATCACCTTGTATTTTTTTTAAATTATGTGCAATGAAGAGAGCTTGCTGTAGTTGGTACATTTGACTGGATCAGGCATAAACTTGCCAGAAGTGAAAGTTAACAAAAGGTACAATAAAGGCCTCATCTACCAAGGCATTCAAAACCTAAAAAAAAAAAAAAAAAAGAATGTGTTGTTTACTTTCCACAAATTGGTTGGGTTTCCCATTTTCCCTCTGTTATTGATTTCTAAGTTCATTTTCCTGTGGTTGGACAAGATTCTTTGCATGATCTTTGTTTTAATTTATTGGTTTTTAATCTGAAAACATCTTATCAGTCATTTTTAAAAAAATATTTTATTTATTTATTTGACAGACAGCGATCACAAGTAGGCCGAGAGGCAGGCAGAGAAAGAGGAGGAAGCAGGCTGCAGGGCTCGATCCAAGGACCCTGGGATCATGACCTGAGCCAAAAGCAGAGGCTTTAACCCACTGAGCCACCCAGGGTCCCCTTATCACTCATTTTTAATAGGTT
The DNA here is from genome assembly GCF_022355385.1 of Mustela nigripes. NCBI lineage: Eukaryota > Metazoa > Chordata > Mammalia > Carnivora > Mustelidae > Mustela > Mustela nigripes. The sequence continues at coordinate 87,893,453 of NC_081565.1, read as the reverse complement.
TTTGTGGATACAGAATTCTTGGCTGAGCCTTTTATCTTTCAACATTTTTAGGATATCAACCTACTGTCCTCCGGCCTCCAAGATTTCTGATGAGAATTCTGCTTATAGTCTTACTGCGTATTTCTCATATGTAATTAATCCCTTCTGTTCTGCTGCTTTCAAGATTCTTTGTCTTTGCCTATTGATAATTTAACTATAATGTATCTTGGTATAGATCTCTTGGAGTTTATCCTACTTATAGTTCATTTATTTTCATGGGTTTATAAATTCATACCATCCATTAAATTTGGGAAATAATTGGCCATTAATTTTTCTTTTTTTTTTTTAAGATTTTATTTATTTATTTGACAGACAGAGATCACAAGCAGGCAGAGAGTCAGGCAGAGTGAGAGGGGAAGCAGGCTCCCTGCTGAGCAGATAGCCGGATGTGGGACTCGATCTCAGGAACTCGAAATCATGACCTGAGCCGAAGGCAGTGGCTTAACCCACTGAGCCACCCAGGTGCCCTGGCCATTAATTTTTCAAATAATCTCACTGCCTCCTTTTCTATCTTTTCTTCTTCTGGAACTCCCACATGGGTATATTTGTCCACTTGATTGTGTCCCAGATACCGCTGGCACTGTTCAATTTTTTGGAAAATATTTAATTCAGGAGTGCCTGGGTGGCTCAGTCGGTTAAGTGTCCAACTCTTCATGTCAGTACAGGTCATGAACTCAGGGTGGTGGGATCGAGCCCTATGTCAGGCTCCATGCTCATTGGGGAGTCTACCTGAAATCCTGTCCCTCTTTCTCTCTCTCTCTTTCCCCCTCCCCCCTCTCACTCTCTCTCCCGCCTCTAAAATAAAATCTTAAAAAATAAATAAATAAAGATGTATTTATTTATTTATTTGAAAGAGATCACAAGTAGGCAGAGAGGCAGGCAGAGAGGAGGCGGGGGAAGCAGGCTCCCCGTGGAGCAGAGAGCCCGATGGGGGGCTCAATCCCAGGACTCTGAGATCATGACCTGAGCCAAAGGCAGAGGCTTAACCCACTGAGCCACTCAGGCGCCCCAATAAAGACATCTTTAAAATATTTTCTTTGCTCAATTCTTTTATTTATTTATTTGGAATTTATCTTTCTTGGTATACTCTGATTCTCCTGGATCTGTGGTTTAACATCTGACATCAATTTGAGACAAATATCAGTCATTATTTCTTTAAATTTATCTTTTGCTGCCTTTTCTCATACTTCTCTGTCTGGTATTAAATGACATTTAGGTATTCTTTTCCACATTTTTCATTTTGTTTCTGTTTCCTTGCGAGTTGTAAAGTTTCTATTAATATATATTGCAGCTCAGATATATCACTTGGTCTTTATCCATTCTTCTATCAATGGATACTTGGATTCTTTCCAAAACCTGGCTATTGTAAATAATGTTGCTATAAACATAGGGGTGCATGTATATTTTTGAATTAGTGTTTTTGTATTTTTTAAAAGATTTATTTATCTATTTCAGAGAGAGAGAGCATGGGCAGGGTGATGGCAGAGGGGGAGAGGGCAAGAAAATCTCAAGCAGACTCCCAGTGAGAGTGGAGCATGACACAGGGCTCAGTCTCTAGATGCTGAGATCATCACCTGAGCCAAAACCAAGAGCCAAACATCCAACCAACTGAACCATTCAGGTGGCCCAGGTTTTTTGTTTGTTTGTTCATTTGTTTGTTTTTTGTATTTGGGGATAAATACCCTGTAGCTCAATTACTGGATCAAAAGGTAGTTCTATTTTTAATTTTTGGGGAAACTCCATACCTTTTCCCACAGTGGGTGCAACAGTTTGCATTCCTACCAACAGTGCACTGAGATTCCTTTTTCTCCACATCCTTGACAACACTTTCAGCCATTCAGACAGGCATGAGATGGCATCTCATTGTAGTTTTGATTAGCATTTCCCTGATGATGAGTGATATCAAGCATCTTTTCATATATCTGTTGGCCATCTAGTTGTCTTCTTTGGAGAAATGTCTGTTCATGTCTTCTGCCCATTTTATAATTGGAATGTGTGTGTGTGTGTGTGTACATGTGTGTGCATGCACACGTGTGTATTGAGTTGTATCAGTTCTTTATATGGTTTGGATACTAACCCCTTATCAGATACATCGTTTGCAAATATTTTCTCCCACTGAGATTGCCTCTTGATTTTGTTCACTGTTTTGATGGTTTCCTTCACTGTGCAGAAGCTTGTTATTTTAATGTAGTCCTAATAGTTTATTTTTGCTTTTATTTCCCTTGCCTCAGGAGACAGATCTAGAAAAATGTTGCTACTGCTGGTGTCAAGGACATTATTGTTTGTGCTCTCCTATAGGATTTTTATGTTTTAGGTTTCACATTTAGGTCTTTAATTCCTTTTGAGATTATTTTTGTATATGATGTAAGAAAATCATCTAGTTCATTCTTTTTCATGTAACTGTACAGTTTTCAAAATAGCTTGTGCTGAAGAGACTATATTTTTCCCATTGCATATTCTTTCCTCTTTTGTTGAAATTAATTGACCATATAATTGTGGGTTTACTTCTGGACTTTCTATTTTGTTTCACTGATCTATGTGTCTATTAATCTACTGTTTTGATTTCTACAATTTTGTAATATAACTTGAAGTCTGGACTTACAATAACTCTACCTTTTTCTTTTTTTTTAAAGATTTTATTTATTTATTTGACAGACAGAGATGACAAGGAGGCAGAGGGGCAGGCAGAGGGGGCTGGGAAACACACTCACTGCTGATCAGAGAGCCTGATGTGGGGCTCGATCCCAGGACCTGGGATCATGACCTGAGCCAGAGGCAGAGGCTTTAACCCACTGAGCCACCCAGGTGCCCCTACCTTTATTTTTCTATTTCAAGATGCTTTTGGTATGTAGGGCCTTTTGTGGTTCCATACAAACTTAAGCCTATTTATTCTATTTCTTTGAAAAATGTTGTAAGTATTTTGATAGGAATTGTATTAAATGTGTAGATTGCTTTGGGCAGCATACACATTTTAACAATATTTGTTATTCCAATCCATGAGCATGGAATGTCATTCCTTTCTTGTGTCATCTTCAGTTTTGTTCACCAGTGTTTCATTGTTCTCAGAGTATAGGTTTTTCACTACTTTGGTTAAATTTATTCCTAGGTGGGTTTGTGTGTGTGTGTGTGTGTGTGTGCAATTATAAATGGTATATTCTTAATTTCTCTTTCTCCTGATTCATTATTAGTGCATAGAAATGCAACAGATTTTAGTACATTGATTTTAAATCCTGTGATTTTACTGAATTCATTTATCAATTCTGGTATTTTTTTGTGGAGTCTTTAGGGTGTTCTTTATATAGTATCATGTCATATGCAAATAGCAGAAGTTTTACTTCTTCCTTACCAATTTGGATGCTTTGTATTTATTTTGTTGTTATTTGATTGCTGTGGTTATTGACTTCCAGTACAATGTTGAGCCAAATGATGAGAGTGGATATTTTGATTTGTTACTAACTTTAGTAGAAAAGCTCTTAGCTTTTCTTCATTGAGTATGTTAGATGTGGGTTTTTCATATATGGCCTAATTTATCTTGATGTTCATTCCCTCTAGACCTAATTTGTTGAGGATTTTTTTTTTTTACCATAAATGCATGTTATACTTTGTCAAATGCTTTTTCTGCATCTATTGAAGCAATCATATGGTTTTGGGGACTTTTCTAATTTGATGTGATGTATCATATTCATTGATTTGCAGGATACCAAATACATATTTTAACCCCTAATCCCTAGCCCTAATAATAATCCTCTGGAAAAGTCTTTTAACTGCAGGATACCAGGCACATACCTTAACCTCAAACACCAACCTGAACCCACACACAGAGACTCTGTTTCTCTTTCCAGCATTTCCCTGTGACACCCTGTGGAGTTTCCACATCTTCCCCCACATCATCCATCCCTTCTCGTAGCTTCTGCATGATTGATTCACTAGAGCCTGTAGCAGATTTGCCATATTGTTTGAGTTCCCAATCAGAATTCCAAAATCTTTGTCCTATAGAAATCTGCTTCTGATGCTTGTTCTCTTTGAACTGCTTGCCTTGAATTTTAGCATGCCTTGTCTCAGTGTCTCAGTGCCTGTAAGGCAGGCAGGGTTAGGGATAGAGGCGCGGAGGCAAATAGATGTCACCATGAGATTCACATTTTCCCAGTGAGGAGTCAGGCTGCCTTTATTATCTCAACTTCCCTCTAAGGGTGTTCACCACAGACGCAGACAGAGAGCGGGACAACGCCAGCACGCCTTGCCCTCCTGGGCGATTTTGCTCCTGAGGTCTTTGCTCCTGAGTCTCCCTTGGTCCTCACCAGGGCTGAAAACCGCCGAGGGGTCCGGCCAGCACACCCAGAGACATATTCCGCAGCGGCCGGCAGGTCCTTTTGGACAGGGAGTTCTATTTGCAAACCCATATCCCAGGGAGCACCCGCGGGAAAGTCTCAGAGGCCTTTCCCCCCAGAGATCCTACTTTGTGTGCTCCCTCCGAGGCTGCATTGATGTGCATTCACAGTCCTTCTGAACACTTCACTGGAACCCACTGCTGCCACCAGAGTAAACTTTGTGACCCAGAGGAGCAACTCAGTGTGCAAAGTTAGTGGCGAACCTTAAGTGCCATGATCTAGTTCAGTCCCCGTCCTGTGGCAGGGCTCGCCCTCAGGGACATCATGGCAGCACCCAGCACTGTCTTTTCCTGGGAGTGGGAAAAAACCTCTTGTCCCCATTCCTGGCTCCTCCTCATTCCATGTTCTCCGACCCCCGTCACCCAAACTTTGGGTCTCTGACCCCTGGACTGGTCTCCTCCGGCTGACCCAGAGCACATGCAGCAGGACCAAACCCGACCCCTGACCTCTCCATGACCTTGAGGTACCACTCTAGAGAAGGTGACTGCAGAGTCCTCTGACTCTCTCATATCCCCCATGGGAAAGACTGTGGGGTGGGGTCAGCAGCCCCTCCCAGGGACATCACCCTCCACCTTTAGAGTAGTAGAGCCTGACTGTCCAAAGGCAACTGCTTCATCCTTGAAGGGGATCAGAAGCGGGCGGAGGAGATGACAGTATTCCAAAATACCAAGTCAGCCCTGAAGAAAGAGAAGTGGAGATGAAATCATTGGCCGGAAGTGGAGACAGTCTGCTGTGTGAAAGACCACATTCCAAATAGGGAGGGTTCCAGAAGTTCTGGAATGGCAGCTCCAACTCCTCCTTTGAGGAGTGATCTGACCTTTCACAGGATCAGTCTGAGGGGCTGGTTGTAGACCGAGGGGACAAAACAGGTTGTTCACATCAGATGCAGCTGTTCTGTAGAGAACGTTCCCTTCATTGGCAACTCTTGAGGTGTGGCTCGTGCCTGACTCCTTCCATTTGTCCACCAGTCGTGCAGCCGTCAGTCGGGTCCCTAGTGTCTGAGTTCATTCCCGCTGCTGTAACAGAGCGTCAGAGAAAGGCTGCTTCGACAACAGCAATTACTTCTAGTTCTGGAGGCTGGAAGTCCCTGATCGTGGAGCCAGCACGCTTGGCTGCTGAGGAGGCCCCTTTCCCAGGCTGCAGGTGGTGCCTTCTCCTTGCATCTTGTGACCCGGAGAGAGGGAGAGGTTTTCTGGGGTCCCTTTCTTGAAGGCACTCATCTGTTTCATGAGGGCTTCACCTCGTGACCCTGCGGACCCCCAAAAGGCCTTACCTCCTAACAAGACCATACTGGGTGCTAGGTTTCATTGTAGGATTTGGGGGTGGGCAGTCAGTCTGTAACACCCAGCATCCTCCAAAAGCAGCTAGTGGGGTTTGGGGTTAATATTTCAAAATACTCATCTTTCAGATCCCGGAGGAGTTTCAGACCATTGTACTTATCGTTGTTCCAGCGATCCCATATCTGGCAAGTGGAAGCACCACCTCATTGGCCCCTGGGTCCTTCCCACGTGTGCCCACAAGCAGTTCCTGTCACTTCCTTACTTTTGGTTATAGGAAGATGCTCCAGGATCACGATGCACCTCCTTCCCCCAACAGGGCATAGCCACTTCTTCCTGAAGGATGTCTGGATTCTTTGGAGGGAAGTGTTCCTTAGCGTCCTCAGTGAGGGCAGTACCTATGCTCATTGCTACGGGCTTTATTGTTCCCAGCCCCTGGCAGCGAGAACATAGAAATTTTTAATGAGCGTCTTGATTTCAAGATAAACTATAGATTCCCATGCAGTGTTAAGGATGTGTTATTTACTGAGGTCCCACATAAACTCGATTCCAGTCACACCTCCGAAACTATACTACAACAGCACAACCAGGAGGAGGGCATTCCCACAGTCAAGATCCATTTCCAGCCTTATAAGGATCTGTCAAGATCTTTCAGAGCTACACCACTTACCCTGTCCCAAGCCCATCCCGCACTCCCGAAAGCCACTGTTCTCCATTTGTCTAACTTTGTCCTTTGAGGAATGGCATATAAATGGAATCCTACACTGAGTGATCTTTCGGATTGGCTTGTTTCACTCTGTAATTCTGTGGCGATTGGTCCACGCTGTGTGTGAACCACTGAGTGCTCCTCCTGGTGTCTGCACAGAGCTCCGTGCCTCCGGTGTGACCCAGTTTGAGTCATTCACCCCCTGGAGCACCTCTGGGACTTTGTCCCCCAGCTGCTGGCTGATACAAGCAAACCTGCTACAAACGTAGGTGTTCAGGCTTCTGCGTGAACACCAGTCTCCCCTGCTGTGAGAAATGCCCAGGACTCCATGGCTGGGTTGTATGGTAGCAGCTCTTTGAGAGTTCAAAAGAAGTACAAAAAATTTAAAAAAATAAAAAAAACAAAAGAAGTACAGAACTACTTTCCACTGTGGCCCCGCCATCTTCCATCTATAGGAGTAGGGAAGGAACAATGCATTTCTGCATGCCTTTGTTCCCTGTGCCATTGTCAGAATTTTCTCATTCAGCCATGCTGACAGGCGTGTGGTGAGAGTACCTAAGGAATTTAACTTTCATTATGCAATAGCTAATGGTGTGGACATCCTTCCATGTGCTTGCTCACTTCCCATCTCTTCACGCTTTCTGGTCACTTGCTGATTTCTTTGGTTTTCCCGTGGAGACTGGATCAGCAGCTTCCTGCAGCCCTGGAGCGCAGGTGGAGCCTTTCTAGACCAGGCGGGCTGCCCTCACCTGATGGCAGCTGACCATTAATCTGCACCCTGGACGGCGGTGCAGGAGGCCATGACAACTTCCCAGGAAGTACCCGCTCAGACCCTAGTACACTGTGGACTGCAGTGGACAGGTGCATCCCATAACTCTCGCCCAGCGTCCACTGCGTCTGCGTCTGGCGCTGGAGGATCTCCACCCAGCTTCCTTTGCCTCCTTGATGGCACCTGTGGAAAACCCGACAGCGGATGCGGAGTCCTGGAAAGCACCTGCGGCCACCCAGCCCCACAACAATGACCGAGATCCCGCCCAGCATCCTCTGCACCCTATAGGACACCTGGGGCAGCTGCCCAGCCTACGGCCTCCTGGAGGATGTCTGCAGAAGTGCCGCCCAGAGTACGGATTCCTGGACAGCGCCCTCTGCGGCCCCGCCCTGTGTCCATGGCTTCCCAGACTGCGCCTGATGCCACTTCTCCCTACAACGAAGTCTTAGAGGAGAATCCAGCATCCACTGCGTCCTGCATGAAGCCTGTGGAATCCCTGCCTGACCTCTACAATATCCCGGAGGGTGCCTGCTGACGCTCTGCTCAGCTTGTGAGGCGTCCTGGAGGGCGCCTGCAGCCTCTAGCCCCTCGACAACATCCTTGGAGGGTGCCTGCGAAGGACCCTCCCACCACAAAGGCCCTGGAGGCATCCTCGGCCCCGGGAGCTAGGCATGCTGGAAGCCCCTTGGAGCGTCTGGAGGGCCCTGTAAGGCGCTCGCGGAAGCCTCGCCCATCGTCGCCTGCGCCTTGATCGGCACCTGCGTCCCAGACGATGTCCTTGGAGGCCGCAATCTGTGTCTGTGGCCGGTTGGATGATGACTTCCACCTGCCCCTGGAGAGGTCCTTGGAGGCCCCGCCCAGAATCCACGGCTTCCTCAACCACGCCTCAGGAAGTCCCGCCCCACGGCGGCGTCCTTGCAGAAGGCCCGCTCGCCCCTCACCTTTGCCCTCATCCTGGATGGCGGCTGAGGAAGCCCGGCTCCATGACGACGTCCTTTTAGATGGGTGTCCCCCACCATCTTTTTCCTCATCGTCGTTGGCGGCTGAGGAAGCCCCGCCACATGGCGACCGCTTTTTGTGTGGGGCGGTGCCTGAGGAATTCCCACCCAGGCTCCACTGCCTCCTGGAGGGAGTTCAGGCCCAGCGTCTACGGAGTCCTGGACGGCGATAGTGGAAGCCCCGGCCCACGACGACCTTCTTGGAGGAGGTCACCTCCGCCCAGCGTCTCCAAGCTCCTGGTCGGCGTCTGTGGAAGCCCCGTGCAAGGGCAACGTCTTTGGAGGAGCACCCCCAGCCCAGCATCTGTGGGGCTCTGGACGACGCTGTGGAAGCCCCCCTACGCCGCTGCTCGTGGAGGAGACCCCGTCCTGCGTGTCCGCGCTTCCGGAGGGCGTCTGTGGAAAGCCCGCCCCACTGTGGCGTTCTTGCCGGAGGCCCGCGGAGCGTCGCGTTCTTGGCGGCGCTTGTGGAGGCCCCGCCCCACGGCGACGGATTTGTAGGAGCCCCCGCCCAGCGTCTGCGAGTCGTGGACGGCGTCCGTAGAGGCGAGGCCCGGGTTTCTGCGCGGTCCTGGGCCACGGCGCTGGAGTATCCCCAGCCACGCCGCCGGCCCTCCCGAGCCCCGGCTCTCGCGGGCCCGTTAGTGCGCGTCCCGTCCGGTTTGGATGTGGGGCGAGTCTAGAGCTGCCCGTCCGCGGCTGGGTGTTCCCGCGGGCACGCAGCCGGCCCCGGAGGCCGTCGGGGTTGTTTCGGGGTGCGCCGCTGGCGCCCCCCGCACTCTGTTAGCCTGCCCCGCGGTCCCGACAAGCGTCTAGTAGGAGCCTGTCCGCAAGTTTCGCTCCTTCCGTGGACAGCGGCCTGGCCCTCGGAGTTCCTGAACGGGCCGAGCGTTGGTGCGGGGACGGCCTTTGGGCTGCGGACCTGGAAACGGGTCGGCGGCGCCGGTGGGGAGGAGAGCCGTGGCAGCCCCGCGCTGCCGTCGGGTCTGTGAAGCGGCGCTTCTCGCCAGCGGCGGCGCGGGCGAAGCTGGGGAGCGCCGTCGGGTCCCTGTCTGCGGAGGAGCCTCCCTGGGACGCGCGGGGAACTGCGGGGAAGCCGTGCATCCGTTCCAGCAGGCTGGCGTCTTCTCACCCAACACCAGGTGTGTCTTTGCGCTTCTTTCCATGCCGGTTGATGTCATTCACCTGCGTCCCGTAGTTCTCAGGATACGAGGCCTGTGGGTGTTTTAGGAGACGGAGCTCACACTCCAGGTTTTGAAAAATTGTAAATGATGCGGTCTGTGTAACTAACATGGTCGTGAGTTGTTTACTGCTGTCTACAGCAGTGCGTGGTTTGTTTCTTTCTAAGATTTTATGTATTTGAGGGGCGCCTGGGTGGCTCAGTGGTTTGGGCTGCTGCCTTCGGCTCAGGTCATGATCTCAGGGTGCTGGGATCGAGCCCCGCATCGGGCTCTCTGCTCCGCAGGAAGCCTGCTTCCCTCTCTCTCTCTCTCTGCCTGCCTCTCTGCCTACTTGTGATCTCTGTCTGTCAAATAAATAAATAAAATCTTTAAAATTAAAAAAAAAAGATTTTATGTATTTGAGAAAGTGCGTGTAGGAGCGGTGGGAGGTGGCGAGGGAGAAGTAGGCTCCCCAGTGAGCGGGGAGCCCGGTGCTGAACGTGATCCCCGGACCCCGGGATCAGGACTTCAGCTGGAGGCAGACGCTTCACCGACTGAGCCACCGGGCGCCCCATATTTTTTCCTTTTTTATGTCGATCTTGTATCATGCGACTTTGCAGAACTCGATTTGCATCTAAGGGTTTGGCGTTGTTGTTGCTTTGGGTGTTTTTTTTTGTTTTGTTTAGGATTGTTTGGTAGGTCCTTTTTTTTTTTTTCCTACATAGTCAATCACACCGTCCGCAAATAAGAATAGTTTGATTTTTTCCCCCGTTCATTTCGCATGTTTGTATTTCCTTTCCTTGATTGATTTTATTGGCCGTGTTGAAGTCCGGTGGTGAGAGCAGATACCTTATACCATTTCTCGGGGGAAAAGCATTCTGTCTCACCTAGTAGGTGAATTAGGCCTTCTTACTGATGAATTTTATCAAGTCTAGAAAGTTCCTTCTCTTGTTTTGCTGAGGGGGCGTGGTTTGTCGTGAATGGGTATTGAGTTTTGTTAAATGAATTGCCTGCATGGATGAATGCAGTCATGTACTCTTCTTAGGCTGTTTCTTAGGAGGTAATGAAGTACGTTGAATTTCACTTAGGAAACAAGTCTCGCAGCCCGGAACAAACTCCATCTGTTCATGCTGTGTAATCCTTTTTATTTATTGGTGGATTGTGTTTACTCAGATTTTGTGGAGGATGTTTGAGCCTGTATTAGGTCTGTTGGCCTGCAGAATTTTTGAGGTACAGTCTTCGTCAGGTTTTTTTAGTACTTCAAGGTTACATTAGCATCACGTACTTCAAGAAGTGTTTTGTTGTTGTTTTGGAAAAAGCATATATACATTGGCATTGGTTATTTTTAAATAGTTTTTTTAAGATCTTTAGAGAGAGAGAGCATCGGTGAGCCAGAACATCAGTGGAGGTGGGGATTGGGTGGGGGTGAAGGGCAGAGGGGGAGGGAGAGGGATTTTGAGAATCTCTTATGTAGACTCTGCTTTGAGCAGAGTCTGACCCGGGACTCCATCCCACAGCCCTGAGGTCAGACCTGAGCAGAAACCAAGAATCGGACACTCGACCAACTGAGCCACTCAGGTGCCCCTGATTATTCTTTAAATTTTTGGCGCAATTTTCCAGTGAGACCTTTAGAGAGTGAGGGTCTCAAAGTTATGGAATAAATTTGCATAATAGTTGTTGAGCTATTTATATTATTTTTATTATCCTTCCCTCCCTCTCCTGTAACCCAAGGCAACCACTCTCTCCATAGTTTTGCCTTTTCTGGGATGTTGTCCAATTGGAATCATAGGAAATGGAGCCTTCTCAGATGGGTTTCTTTCACTTAGTAATACGCATTTAAGATCACTCCATGTCTTGTCATAGCTTGATATTCCCCCTTTAAAAAAACTTATTTACTTGTTTTAGTTTCATAGGTAGAGCTTAGTGATTCGTCAGTTGCACATAACACAGAGAGTGCTCATTACATCCTGGGCCGTTCTCAATGCCCATCGCCCAGTTACCCCATCCCCTCACCTGTATCCCCTCCAGCAACCCTCAGTTTGTTTTTTATAGTTAAGAGGCTTTTATGGATTGTGTCCTCTCTGATTTCGTCTTATTTTTCCTTCCCTTTCCCTATGTTCATCCATTTTGTTTCTTAAATTCCTCATATGAGTGAAATGATATATTTGTTTTTCTCTGACTTGCTTCACTTAGCATAATACTTTCTAGTTCCATCCATGTTTTTGCAAATGGCAAATATTTTATTCTTATTGTTGGCTGTGTGATATTAACGTTCATGTTTATATACCACATCTTTATCCATTCATTTGTGGATGGACATCTGGATTCTTTCCATGTTTTGGCTGTTGTGGATATTGGTGCTGTAAACATTGGGGTGTTTTTATCCCTTGGAACACACTTGTATCCTTTGGATAAATACTTAGTAGTACACTTGCTGGATCATAGGGTAGTCTTACCAGATAAAAGGCAAGTATCCAAAATCTATAAGGAAACTCAAACTCCCCAAAAACAAATAATCTAGTCAAAAGTGGTCAGAAGACATGAACAGATATTTCTCCAAAGAACACATAGAAACAGCCAATAGACACGTGAAAAACTGCTCAACGTCACTTAGCATCAGGGAAATACAAATCAAAACCAACAGAGAGATACCACCTCACACCAGTCACAATGCCTAAAACTAGCTACTCGGGAAACAACAGATGTTGGCAGGGATGTGGAGAAAGGGAAGCTCTCTTACACTCTTGGTGGAAATGCAAACTGGTACAGCCACTCTGGAAAACAGTATGGAAGATCCTCAAAAAGTTAAGATTAGAGCTATTTTTTTGGGGGGGGGAGATTTTATTTATTTGAGAGAGAGCATGTGAAAGAGAACGGGGTGGGGTGGGGGCTGTAAGGGCCTATTTAGCCAGAGCAGCTCCATCCTGCCCCTGCCCCCCACCTTCAGGGAACTTACTTAAAGACAAGTCCTGGAAACCAGTCCCAGGTAACAAAGCCCAAATACAAGGGTGGGTCAGGCCAGGTGGAGGTATTCAATCAGTGGGAGCACATACTGTCTCCTAGCTACTAAGGAGTATGGGTCTCGTCCTTTGGGTGCCTTTTGGGCACCCATTCTGACCAAGGTGATAGGCTGGTTCAAATGTCTACTATCCGGTAAATTGTAATTCAATTGGTCACTTATGTGTGACCTAGCAGGACTGTACAGCTTTCTTTGTGTTAGAGTCTCATTGGCCACCTGTGTGTGGCCAGGCCCAACCACATGGCCTTTGCCCTTAAAAGCTAGTCTGTAAGGCAAGAGGTCTCTTTGCAAGAGACAGCCCTGGCCGATCAGTTTGATTCTTGATGCTTGGCGCAAAGTAAAGCTTTGCTTGACCTTCGCTTTGTATCAGTCTCGCTCCTTTGACCATGGACCCAACAGGGGAGAGGGGAAGAGAGAGAAGCAGACTTGAGCAGGGAGCCTGTCAGGGAACCTGATCACAGGATCCCGAAATTATGACCTGAGCCAAAGGTAGACGCTTAACTGACTGAACCATCCAGGCGCCCTCCCTCCTTTTTTGGAGGGGGGGGCCCACTGAATGACATGCCATTATATGGATTTGTCAGCTTGTTTATTCATTCATTTACTGACAGATGCTTTGGATGGTTCTTGGAGGTAAAGCTGCTGTAGACACCTGGGTGCAGGTTTTTGTATGGACTTAAGTTTTGGAGTTGTGTGTGACTACCACACGAAGTGTGATTGCAGGGTTGTATGATTAAGAGTACATTTAATTTGATAAGGAACTGCCATATTGCCTTCCCTTGAGGTTTTAGTGTTGTGCATTGATACCAGCAGTGAATGAGAGTTTGTTACTCTCCATCCTGTCAGCAGTTTGTGCAATTAATGTTTTGTATTTTTGCGGTTGCACGGGTAGGTAGATGCGTGGTAGTAGTTATTGTTGATTCAGTTTGCAATTCCCTAAAGACAGGTAAAACTGATCATATTTTATATGCTTATTTATTTGTATGTCTTCTTAGGTGAGATGTGTGTTTGGATTTTATAAGATTACATTTTTAGTTTTTTTTTTTCCTAGCGTAACAATATTCATTGTTTTTGCACCACACCCAGTGCTCCATGCAAACCATGCCCTCTCCAATACCCACCACATGGTTCCCCCAGCCTCCCACCCCCCGCCCCTTCAAAACCCTCAGATTGTTTTTCAGAGTCCATAGTCTCTCATGGTTCACCTCCCCTTCCAGTTTCCCTCAACTCCCTTCTCCTCTCCATCTCCCCTTGTCCTCCATGCTATTTGTTGTGCTCCACAAATAAGTGAAACCATATGATAATTGACTCTCTCTGCTTGACTTATTTCACTCAGCATAATCTCTTCCAGTCCCGTCCATGTTACTACAAAAGTTGGGTATTCGTCCTTTCTGATGGAGGCATCATACTCCATAGCATATATGGACCACGTCTTCCTTAACCATTCGTCCGTTGAAGGGCGTCTTGTTTCTTTCCACAGTTTGGTGACGGTGGCCATTGCTGCTATAAACATTGAGGTACAGATGGTTCTTCTTTTCACTACATCTCTATCTTTGGGGTAAATACCCAGGAGTGCAATTGCAGGGTCATAGAGAAGCTCTATTTTTAATTTCTTGAGGAATCTCCACACTGTTTTCATTGTGGGTGATCACATAAGCTGAGATCTACTCTGTCAGAAAATTTTTGAAATGTATAGTGCAGTATTAACTGTAAGCAAAAATGATGTACAGCAGAGTTCTTGTATTTCATGTTGTGTAACCAAAACTTTCTACCTGTTGACAGCAACTCTTCATTTTCCCCTCCCCAACCCTGTCAACCAACATTCTGCCTTCTACTTCTAGAAGATTGACTAATTGAGATCCCCTCATGCAAGTGGAATCATGCATTAATCCCCCTTTTGTGACTTAGTTTGAGCATAATGTCCTTCAGGCTCATCTCTTGTTGAAAATGCCATGATTTCATCCCTTTCAAGGCTGAGTAATATTCCATTGTGTGTAAATGCCACATTCTTTTTATCAATTCATCTGCCAGCAGACTTTTAGGTTATCTCCCTGTCTTGCCTGTTGTGAATAATACTACAATGAATGCAAGAGAATAGATGTTTCTTTGAGATCCTGATTTCAATTCTTGGATAATTACTTTGAACTGCTGGATCATATGGTAATTATGATTTTAATTTGGGGGGACCTCCATACTGTTTTTTTTTCCATACTGTTTTTTTTCCAACACTTACTTTTTGTTATTTTTTAAAAGGTTTATTTATTTGTTTGAGAGAGAGGGAGAGAATGAGTGGTGGGGCAGGGCAGATTGGGGGAGAGAGAGAGAAGCAGACTCCCTGTTTAGTAGGAAACCTGATATGGGGCTCTATCTCAGGACCCAGAAATCACTATCTGAGCTGATGGCAGCCACCCAACCAACTGAGACACCTTGGAACCCTCTATTTTTTGTTGTTTTTCTTTTTATTTATTTATTTTAAGATTTTGTTTATTTGACGCGGGGGCGGGGGATGTGTGCGAGCACACACAAACAAGGGGTATAGCAGGGAAGAGGAGAGGCAGGCTCTCTGCTGAGCAAGGACTTCTGCTGTGTGGGGCTCAGTCTAATGACTCTGGGATCATGACCTGAGCTGAAGGCAGATGCTTAACTGACTGATACATACAGTCACCTCTGTTACTGTTAGTTTCTTATTTAAATTCAGTTAGTCAATATATAATACATCATTTGTTTCAGTTGTAGAGTTCAGTAATAAGTTGTGATTAACACCCAGTGCTCATCACGTCACGTGCCCTCCGTATTGCCTGTCACCCAATTAGTCCATTCCCCTACCCACCTTCCCTCCAGCAACCCTGTTTGTTTCCTATAATTAAGAGTCTCTTACGGTTTTTCTTCCTCTCTGTTGACTTCCCATACAGTTTTCCCTCCCTTCCCCCATGATCCATACTCTTTTCCATGGTAGATGCACCTGTCTCCACAACAGTGCACAAAGATTCCAATTTCCTCACATCCTCATCAACAATGGCTATATTATAATGGCCATTCTACAGTGTGGGAGATGATATCTCATTGTGCTTTTCATTTGCATTTTCCTGATGATTAGAGATATTGAGCATCTTTTCATGTACGTGTTGAGTATTTTTCTTTTTTGGAAACATGTCCATTCAAGGTCTTTGGCCATTTTCAAATTGGGTGGCTTTTTTTGTTTGTTTTGTGTGTGTGTGTGTGTGTGTGTGTGTGTGTGTGTGTGTTTGCAGTTCAGTTGTCTGTGTTTATATGTTTTTAAGGGTTTTTTTGGGTTTGTTTTTAAAGATTTTTTATTTATTTGACAGATGGAGATCACAAGTAGGCAGAGAGGCAGGCAGAGAGAGAGAGAGAGAGGAGGAAGCAGGTATCTTGCTGAGCAGAGAGCTCGATGTGGGACTCGATCCCAGGACCCTGAGATTACGACCCGAGCCGAAGGCAGAGGCTTTAACCCACTGAGCCACCCAGGTGCCCCTGTTTTTAAGGTTTTAATCCCTTATCATATACCTGGTTCCTGGTTCAAAAATGTTTTTCCCACTCCATAGGTTGCCAGTACTCCCTGTTGGTTGTTTCCTCTGCTTTGTAGTTTGATGTAGTCCCACTTACCATTTTTGTTTTTCTTGTGTGCTTTTTGTGTCATATCCAAGGAATCATTGCCAAGACCACTATCATGCAGCTTTTCACCTATATTCCCATCCAGGAGATGTATGGTTTCAGGTCTTTTTTTTTATAACTTCGGTTCATTTTTAGTTGATTTCTATGTGTGGCCATCAGAGAGGGTTCCTTTCTCATTTTTTTCCATTTAAAGATCAGGTTTTAGGGGCGCCTGGGTGGCTCAGTGGGTTAAGCCACTGCCTTCGGCTCGGGTCATGATCTCAGGGTCCTGGGATCGAGTCCCGCGTCGGGCTCTCTGCTCGGCGGGGAGCCTGCTTCCCTCTCTCTCTCTGCCTGCCTCTCTGTCTACTTGTGATTTCTCTCTGTCAAATAGATAAATAAAATCTTTAAAAAAAATAAATAAAGATCAGGTTTTCCCAGCATCAATTTATTGAACAGACCTTCCTTTTCCCAATTGTGTGTTGGTGGCATCCTTGTTGAAGATGAGCTGACTGTAAATGTTTTGGTTTATTTCTGAGCTGTTGTGTTCCATTGGTCTAGGTGTCTGTTTTTTTTTTTTTAAAGATTTTATTTATTTATTTGACAGAGAGAAATCACAAGTAGATGGAGAGGCAGGCAGAGAGAGAGAGAGAGAGAGAGAGGGAAGCAGGCTCCCCGCTGAGCAGAGAGCCCGATGCGGGGCTCGATCCCAGGACTCCAAGATCATGACCTGAGTCGAAGGCAGCGGCTTAACCCACTGAGCCACCCAGGCGCCCTAGGTGTCTGTTTTTACGCCAGTACCATACTGTTTTAATTACTGTAAGTTTATGATCATTTTTAAAATTTTTAAAATTTAAAAAAATTTTTTTAAAAAGCGTGAGGCCTTTAGCTTTGTTTTTCTTTGTCAATATAGTTTGGGATCTTCAGGGTCCTGTGTAGTTCTGTATGATTTTCAGGTTTGTTTTCTCTTTTTCTATACAAGTGCCATTGGGATTTTGATAGGGACTGCATAGACTCTCTGGACTGCTTTGGATAGCTTTGATATTTTAATAATAGTAAGTCTCTGATCCATGAACATTAGCTATCTTTCCACTTAGGTGTCTTCTCTGCTCTCTTTCACCAATGTTTTAAACTTTTCAGTGGACGAGTCTCTCTCCCCCTTGGTTAAGTTTACTCCTAAGTATTTAATTTTATTGGATGCTCTTGCAAATGGGATTATTTTCTAAATTGCTTTTTAGGATAGTTTATTGACAGTGTGTAGAAACCAAACTGATTTTATTTTTATCTCCTGCTTCTTTACTGACATTGTTTATTAGTTCAGATTGTTGCTGGTGCTGTTGCTGGTGTTTTTTCTGGCCTCATTAGGGTGTTTTATTTAAAAGATGCTCATTGTCAATGCAAAAAGTTTTTGTTTTCCTTCTCAATGTGAATATTGTATAGCTGTTTCATATGTTGTTTTTCTGGCTAGTGTTTGGAGTACTATGTTGAATATAAGCGGTGGAAGTGAGTGTCCTTGCCTTATTCCTGATGAGAGAAAAAGTTTTCAGTTTTTCACAAGTGAGTGTGATGTTTAATGTGGGATTTTCACCCATAAACTTTCTTATGTCGAGGTAATTTTTTTCTGCTTTGTTCAGAATTTGTATCATCAGATGTGCTGAAATTTGCCAGAGCTTTTTCTTCATCTGTCAAGATGATCAGATGAATTTTTATCCTTCATTCTGTAAATGACCAGTGGTCACATTGATTGCTCTTCATATATTGAACTGTCTTCACACCCCAGGGACAAATCCCACATGACCCTGGTGTATGATCCTTTAATGTGCTGTTGAATTCTGTTTGCTAGTATTTTGTTCAGGATTTTCCATCTGTGTCCATCTAGGATATCAGCCTGTAGATTTCTTTGTGGTGTTTTTGGTTTTGGTATCAAGGTAATGCTGACATCATAAAATGAGTCTGGAAGTGCTCACCTTCAGTTTTCTTTGGAAGAGTTAGAGAAGGATTGGTGTTAATTCTTTCTTAAGTGATAGGTAAGATTCATAAGGGAAGCCATCAGGATCTGGCTTTCCCCTGTTCAGAGGTATTTGATGCGGGATTCAGTCTTTCTCTTAGTTATAGATCTGGTCAAATTTGTATTTCTTCATTATTCCACTTGGGTATATTTTACATTATTTTTGGAATTTATCTATTTTATCTAGGTTATCCATGTAATTTTTGTAATGGTCTCTTGTGATCCTTTATATTTGTGTCATTGGTTTTAATATCTAGTTGTACATTTCTGATTTTATTTGAATTGTCTTTTTTTCTTATTTGGTATAGCTAAAGGTTTATCACTTGTGATAATCTGGGGTACCTGGGTGGCTCAGTTGGTTAAGTGTCTGCCTTTGGCTCAAATCATGATCCCAGGGTTCTGGGATCGAGCCCCACATCAGGCTCCCTGATTAGCAGGGAGTCCGCTGCTCCCTCTGCTCCTCCCCTGTGCCTTGTTCTTGAGCTCTCTCTTTCTCACAAAAATAAATAAATCCTTTTTTTATCTTAAAGATTTTAATTTACTTATTTGACAGAGAGATCACAAGTAGTCAGAAAGGCAGGCAGAGGGTGGGGGAAGGAGGCTCCGTGCTGAGCAGAGAGCCCGATGCAGGGCTCAATCCCAGGACCCTGAGATCATGACCTGAGCCAAAGGCAGAGGCTTAACCCACTGAGCCACCCAGGTACCCCATCTTTTTTAAAAATTGGAGGAGGAAAAAAGACTATTCTTTCTTGAGGTTGATCTGGCTGTTTAGAGTCTTTTGTAGTTCCATACAGATTTTAAGATTGTTCTATTTTTGTGGACTGTGCCTTTGGAATAGAGATTGCATGGAGTCTAGATTCCTTTGGTAGTGGGGACATTTAATAAATGTTAATTCTTCCAGTCCATGAAGTCATGATATCTTTCCATTTATTTGTTTTCTTCAATTACTTTCACTGATGTCTTACAATTTGCCGGATACAGTTCTGTTCTCTCCTTGGTAAAATTTATTCTTATGTATTTTATTCTTTCTGATGCAGTCATAAATGGGATCACTTTCATAGTCTTTTTCTTTGATAGTTCATTATTAGTGTATAAAAATGCAGTAGATTTTTGTATATTGACTTTGCTGCAATTTTGAATTCCTTTCTTCATTGTAGTCGTTTTTTAGTGGCATTGTTAGGGTTTTCTATGTATGATATCATGTAATTTGGAAATACAGTTTGCCACTTTCTTTTTTATTTGTATGCCTCATTTCTTTTTCTTGTCTAACTTCTCTGACTAGAACTTCTAGTACTATATTAAATAAAAGTGTCAAGATTGGGCATCCTTGTCTTGTTCCTGATCTTGCAGAAAAAACTCCACTTCTCTGTTGGGTTGTCATTCAGTGACTTTGTTATTAAGTTAAGTTCTCTCTGTACCTACTTTGTTGACCTTTTTTTTTTTTTTTTTTAAATCATAAATGGTTGTTGAATTTTGTCAGACGCCTTTTCTGCATTTATTGAGAAGATCACCTGGTATAATGTAGTTAATGTTAATGTGGTTTATGTTGTTAATATGATGTATCTCATTGATATATTTTGGATGTTAAATCTTCCTTGCATCCCTAAAATAAATCCTTCTTAATCAGATGTTATGGTCCCTTTAACATATTGTTGAATCAGTTTACCAATATTTTGTTGAGGATTTTGGTATCGATTTTCTTTATGGATATTGGTCTGTAATTTTCTTTCCTGCCATCTTTGCCTAGATTTGGCATCAGGGTCTCAGAAAATGAGATCGGGAGTATTACTTATTCTTGTATTTTGTTTAGTTTCTTGATTTTTTTCCTGTTGTCTTTTTGGTTGCTTTTTTATTTATTTCCACAGTGATCTGTATCGTTTCCTTCCTTTTACTAACTCTGGGCTTTGTTCTCCTTTTTCTAGTTCTTTGTGGTGCAGTGTTAGATTGTTTATTTGAGATTTTCCTGGTTTTGTGACATAAGCATTTATCTTTATTACTATTCCTCTTAGAGCTGCTTTTGCTGCATCCCGTAAGTTTTGTTTTGTTGTGTTTTCTTTACTGATCATCTCCAGGTCTTTTCTGACCTCTTTTGGTTTCTTCTTTGACCCAATGGATGTTCAGTAGCATGTGATCTAATCCGCGGTTACCTGTGAATTTTCCAGTTTTCTTGTAATTGATTTCTAGTTTCATGCCATTGGTTGGAAAAGATTCTTGATATGATTTCAGTTCTCTTAATTTTGTAAATTTTTGTTTTGTGCCCAACATGATCTGTCCTGGAAAATGTTTCATGTACGATTGAGAAAATCATGTCTTCTCTTGCTTCTTGATGGAATGATCTGTGTATGTCTAGAAAGGCCCATGTGGTCTGAAGTGTCATTTGAGTCTCATGTTTCTTTACTGATTTTTCTGCCTGGATGATGTATCACTGATGAAAGTGGGATTTTGAACTACCCTTCTATTATTTTATTGTTTTATTTATTTTATTGTTCATATTATATTGTTTATGCTTATTTTTTTATTTCTCCCTTTAGGCCTTTTAATATTCTTTTTGTATATTTAGGTGCTCTTCTGTTGGGTGCATAACTATTTACAAATATTATATCCTTATGTTGGATTGACCACTTTGTCACTGCATATTGACCTTCTTTGTTTCTTATTACATATAGTCATTGTATTAAAAAGTAATTGTCTGATAGAAGTATTGCTATCTGAGCTTTATCTTGGTTTCTGGTTGCATGGAATATTTTTTCAGTTTGTGTGTGTCTTGACATCTGAAGTGAGTCTTCTGTAGGGTATTATGGGTATGGATGGGTAATGTTTTTGTGCTTTAATTTTTGTAACGTTCTTCTTTTTATAACATTGGGATGACTTTTTTCTTCCAGATTCTTGAACTGTAAATTGGGATTGAGATTTTAAAATTTTTATTATTTTTTTAAAATTCATTTTTCTTTTTAAAATAATTTTTATTTAAATTATTTAAATTTAATTAACAAAGATTGCATTTGTTTCAGAGGTGGAGTTCGGTAATTCATCAGCCTTATATAATATGCAATGCTCATTATATCATGTCCCCTCCTTAATGTTCATCACCCAGTTACTCCTTCCCCCACCCCCAATCCTTCCAGCAGCCCTCAGTTTGTTTTCCTATAGTTAAGAGTCTCTTATGACCTGTCTTCCTCTGATTTTTCTTGTTTTATTTTTCCCTCCCTTCCCCTATGATCCTGTTTTATTTCTTAAATTCCACATGAGTGAGATTATAGATAATTGTCTTTCTCTGAATGACTTAACTTTGCTTAGCATATATCCTCTGGTTCCATTCATATTGTTACAAATGGCAAGTTTCATTTTTTTGATGGCGGAGTAATATTCCATTGTGTATATTGTATCTTTATCCATTCATCTGTTGGTAGTCATCTGGGCTCATTCCAGAGTTTGGCTATTGTGGACATTGCTGCTATAAACATTGGGGTGCAGGTGCCCCTTCAGATCATTACATTTGTAACCTTGGGGTAAATACAAGGTAGTGCAATTGCTGTGTTGTAGGTTAGGTCTGTTTTCAACTTTTTGAGGAACCTCCACAGTGGTTTCCAGAGTGGCTGGACCAGTTTGCATTCCCACTGATAGGGTAAGAGGGTTCCCCGTCCGCATTCTCATCAATATCTATCATTTCCTGACTTCTTAATTTTTGCCTCTCTGACTGTTGTGAGATGGTATCTCATTGTATTTTTTTTTTAAGATTTTATTCGTCAGAGTGCACAAGCACACAAGCAGAGGGAGTGGCAGGCAGAGGGAGAAGCAGGCTCCTTGCCAAGGAGCCTGATGCGGGACTGGATCCCAGGACCCTAGGATAATGACCCAGGGGCAGATGGTTAACTACTGAACCACCTGGGCATCCCTAATTGTGGTTTTGATTTGTATTTCCCTGAAGCCAAGTGTTTTGAACAGTTTTTCATGTGTCTGTTGGTCAGTTGTATTTCATCTTTGGAGAAATGTCTATTCATGTTTTCTGCCCATATCTTGACTGGATTATTTGTTTTTTTTGTGTGTGTTGATAAGTTCTTTATAGATTTCAGATATTAGCCGTTTATTTGGTAAAACTTCTGCAAATATTTTCTTCTATTCTGTCAGTTGTTTTTTAGTTTTGCCGAATCTTTGCTGTGCAAAAGCTTTTTATCTTGATGAAGTTGCAGTAGTTCATTTTTGCCTTTGTTTCCCTTGCCTTTGGAGACACATATAGCGAGAAGTGCTTGTGGGTAAGATCTCAGAGATTGCTGCCAGTGTTCTCTAGGTTTTTGATGGATTTCTATCACACATTTAGCTCTTTCATCTATTTTGAGTCTGTTCTTTTGTATGGTATAAGAAAATGGTCCAGTTTCATCCTGCATGTGGCTGTCCAATTTTCCCAACACCATTTGTTGAGACACTGTTTTTTTTCCATTATATATTCTTTCCTGCTTTGTAAAATATTAATTGATCATAATTTGAGGGTCCATTTTGAGGTTTTCTATTCTGTTCCATTGATCTATGTGTCTGTTTTTGTGCCAGTACTATACTGTCTTGATGATTACAGCTTTGTAGTAGAGATTGAAGTCTGGAATTGTGATGCTACCAGCTTTGGTTTTCTTTTTCAACATTCTTCTGGATCTTCAGGGTCTTTTTTGGTTCCATACAAATGTTAGGATTATTTGTTCCAGCTCTATGTAAAAAAGTTGATGGTATTTTGATAATGATTGCATTTAATGTGTAGATTGCTCTAGGTAACATAGACATTTTCACAATATTCTTCCAATCCATGAGCATGGAATGTTTTTTTTATTATTTTTTTTTGTCTTCCTCAATTTCTTTGAAGAGTGTTCTGTAGTTTTCTGAGTACAGGTCTTTTGTATCTTTGGTTAGGTTTAAATCCTAAGTATCTTATGGTTTTGGTTGCAATTGTAAATGGGACTGATTCCTTAGTTTCTCTTTTTTCTGTCTTGTTGGAGTATAGAAATGTAACTGATTTCAGTGCATTGTATTTATATCCTGCCACTTTGCTGAATTCCTGTGTGAGTTCTAGCAATTTTGAGGTGGAGTCTTTTGGGTTATCCACAAAGTATCATGTCATCTGCAAAGAATGAGAATTTGACTTCTTTCCTGATTCATATGCTTTTTATTTCTTTTATTTAATTGCTGAAGCTAGGATTTCTAGTACTGTGGTGAACAACAGTGGTGAGAGGGGACATCCTTGTCATGTTCCTGACCTTCCTGAAAAATTGAGAGCTTTTCCTCACTAAGAATGACATTCGCTGTGGGCTTTTCATAGATTGCTTTTATGATACTGATGTATATTTCCTCTATCCCCATGTTGTGAAGAGTTTTTATCAAGAAAGGATGCTGTACTTTGTCAAATGCATTTTCTGCATCTATTGAGAGGATTGTATGGCTCTTGTCCTTTCTTTTATTAATGTAGTATATCACACTGATTGACTTGCAGATATTGAATCACCCTTGCAGCCCAGGAATAAATCCCACTTGGTCGTGGTACATAATCCTTTTAATGTACTGTTGGATCTTGTTGGCTAGTATCTCTGTGAGAATTTTTGCATCTATGTTCATCCAGGGATATTGGTCTGTAATTCTCCTTTTTGGTGGGGTTTTGTCTAGTTTTGGGATCAAGGTAATGCTGGCCTCATAGGAAGAGTTTAAACGTGTCCTTCCATTTCAATTTTTGGAACAGCTTCAGAAGGATACGTATTATTTCTTATTTAAATATTTGGTAGAATTCCAAGTTCTACCAAAGAATTTGGGGACGCCATCTGGCCCTGGGCTCTTGTTCGTTGGAAGATTTTTGATTACTACTTCAATTTGCTTACTGGTTATGGGTCTGTTCCGGTTTTTCTGTTTCTTCCTGGTTCAGTTTTGGTAGTTTATATGCCTCCAGGAATGCATCCATTTCTTTCAGATTATCTAATTTGCTGGCATATAATTGCTCATAATATATTCTTGTAATTGTTTGAATTTCTTTGGTATTGGTTGTGCTCTCATTTTTCATTCATGATTTTATTAATTCAGGTCCTTTCTCCCTGGCTAGGGGTTTTTCAGTCTTATTAATTCTTTCAAATAACCAGCTCCTACTTTGTTGATCTGTTCTACTGCTCTTTTGGTTTCTATTACATTGATTTCTGCTCTGATCTTTATGATTTTCTCATCTCCTTTTGGGTTTAGGCTTTATTTTCTGTTCTTTCTCCAGCTCCTTTAGGTGTAGGGTTAGGTTGTGTATTTGAGACCCTTCTTGTTTCTTGAGAAGGCTTGTATTGCTATATATTTTCCTATTATGACCACCTTTGCTGCATCCCAAAGATTTTAAACAGTTGTATTTTCATTTTCATTTGTTTCCATGAATTAAAAAAATTTTTTTTTAAATTTCCTGGTTGAGCCATTCATTCTTTAGTAGCATACTCTTTAGCTTCCATGTGTTTGAGTTATTTGCAACTTTTCTCTTGTGATTAAGTTCTCGCTTCAGAGCATCGTGGTCATGCTCTGGTCATGCAGGGAATGATCCCAATCTTTTGGTACTAGTTGAGATCTGATTTGTGACCCAGGATGTGATCTATTCTGGAGAATGTTTCATGCACAGTAGAGAAAAATGTGTATTCTGTTGCTTTGGGATGGAATGTTCTGAATATATCTGTGATGTCCATCTGATCCAGTGTGTCACTTAAAGCCTTTATTTCCTTGTTGATCTTTTGCTTAGATGATCTGTCCATTTCTGTGAGGGGGTGTTAAAGTCTCCTACTATTACTGTATTATTGTTGATGTGTTTCTCTGATTTTGTTATTTATAGGTTTATATATTTGGCCACTCCCATGTTAGGGAAATAGGTATTTAAAATTGTTATATTTTCTTGTTGGACAGACCCTTTAAGTATGAAATAGTGTCCTTCCTCATCTCTTTATTATAGTCTTTATTTTAAAATCCAATTTGTCTGATACAGAAATTGCCACCCCAGCCTTTTTTTCCCCCTAAGATTTTATTTATTTGACAGACAGAGATCACAAGTAGGCGAAGCAGGCTCTCTGCTCAGCAGATGTGGGGCTCAATCCCAGGACCCCAGAACCCGACCTGAACTGAAGGTAGTGGCTTAACCCACTGAGCCACCCAGGTGCCCCTCAGCTTTCTTTTTGATGTCCATTAGCTTGGTAAATGGTTTTCCACTCCCTCACTTTAAATCTGGAGGAGTCTTTGGTCTAAAATGAGTCTCTTGCTGACAGCTTATTGATGGGTCTTGTTTTTTTATCCATTCTGATACCCTATATCTTTTGATTGGGGCATTTAGCCCATATACGTTCAGGGTAACTGAACTCTTGAAATTGAACTCAACTATTGAAGTTGAACTGAACTATTGAAAGATAGGAATTTAGTGCCATTGTATTGGCTGTAAGGTGACTGTTACTGTATATTGTCTCTGTTCCTTTCTGGTCTACTGCTTTTAGGCTCTCTCTTTGCTTAGAGGACCCCTTTCAATATTTGCTGTATGGCTGGTTTATTGTTTGAGAATTCTTTTAGTTTTTGTTTGTCCTAGAAGTTTTTTAATCTCTCCTTCTATTTTCAATGACAGCCTAGCTGGATATAGTATTCTTGGCTGCATATTTTTCTCATTTAGTGCTCTGAATATATCATGCCAGTTCTTTCTGGCATGCCAGGTCTCTGTAGATAGGTCTGCCAATCTAATATTTCTTCTGTTGTAGATTACAGACCTCTCGTCCTGAGCTGCTTTCAGAATTTTCTCTTTGTCTTTGAGACTTATAAGTTTTACTATTAGATGGCAGGATGTTGACCTATTTTTATTGATTTTGATGGTAGTTCTGTGTGTCTCTGTGCGCCTGGATTTTTATGCCTGTTTCCTTCCCCAAATTAAGGAAGTTCCCCACTATAGTTTGCTCCAGTATACTTTCTCCTCTCTCTTCTTCTGGGATCCCAATTATTCTAATACCGTTTCATCTTATGGTATCACTTATTTCTCGAATTCTCCCCTGTGATCCAGCAGTTGTTTACCTTTTTTTCTCAGCTGCTTTATTCTCCAACATTTGGTCTTCTGTATCACTATTTGTCTCTTCTGCCTCATTTATCCTAGCGGTAAGAGCCTCCAATTCTTATTGCACCTCATTAATAGCCGTTTTGATTTCAGCTTGGTTAGAGTTTAGTTCTTTTATTTCTCCAGAAAGGGATTCTCTAGTATCTTTTATGCTATTTTCAAGTCCAGCTGATAATTGTCATTCTGAACTCTAGTTCTGACATCTTACTGATATCTGTATTAATTAGGTCCCTGGAAGTTGGTACTGCCTCTTGTTTTTTGAGGTGAGTTTTTTTCTGTTTTGTCATTTTGTACAGAGATACATAGGTGAATGGGAGAACAAAATGCTAAAAGGGTAACAGTGACCCCAGAAAAATATACACAAAACAAGTCAGAAGAGACTTGAAACCTGGGGGAGAAGGAAAAGAAAAGCTCTGTTCTAGTAACAGAGCCACACACTAGATTTTTGGTGTATTTTGGTCTGTTAGAAGAAACTGTATCCCAAAGTTTTAAAGAAAGAAAAAAATATATACAAAAATGAGGGTAAATATGAAAATTAAAAAAGATTTTTAAAAAGGAATTATTAAGTTCAGAAGCTGTTTGAAAAAAGAAAGAAAAAATCAAACAAAAAAATGGCAAGGGGACAGAATGTCATCAGGCAGGAGACTAGAACAAAGCCATACACTAGATTTAATGTATGTATATATTCTGGTCTGTTAGAAGAAACTATATCTCAAAATTATAAAGAAAAAGCGTGTACACACACGCAGACAGACACATACACATACATATATACACACACACAAAAACTAAGGTTAAGTATAATGACTGCATAGAATGGGACTGTAAAAATGAAAACTAAAAACGATTTTCAGAAAGGAATTGATAAGATGTTAGTTAAAATAGGAAAGAAGAAAAATTGAAGAAAAAGAAAAAAATAAGGAAAATTTTAAAAATTAACTTAAAAAGACTAACAAATCATGGGGAAAAAAGCTGTGAATTCAGTGTGCTGTATTCCCCTACCACGGGAATTTTGCAGTTCTTATTGATTGGTAAACTTGGTCTTGGCTGGATGTTCCTGGCAATCTTCTGGCTGAGGTCACCGTTGCAGAGATTCTCAAATGTCCTTGCCTGAGGCGGAATTGCACCGCCCTTGCCAGGGACTAGGCTAAGCAGTCTGCTCTATTTTGCTCTCGGGAGCTTTTGTTTCCTGAATGCTTTCCACAGAGCTTTGGAAGACCGGAATGCAAGTGGCGGTCTTCCAGTCCCCAGCCTGGAGGAGCCAAGAGCTTGGGGCCCCACTCCTCAGTGCGCCCTCGGGGAAAAGCAGTCAGTCCTTCCCGTCTCCTTGGTCTCCAGCCGCACTCCATGCTCACCTGGCCTGTGACCATGCTTTTCTGTCCCTGGCACATGACCCCATTTGGAGTCTCCAAATCCAGCAGATTCCTGTGGTGTGCTGCTCCTCCCCAGGGAGGAAGGGGAGTCTCCCCAAATCTGCCACTCCTGGGGCTGCTCAAAGAGCAGTGGCCCGACTGTGCCTTGAATCTCAGTTTATGGCAACCCTGAGCTGACAGACCACTCCTCGGCTCTGTCTCTGCAGCCACTTCCCCACTGCAGTACCTGGGAGCTCTGCTACACTCTCAGGCATTCCTGGTCTTTCTGTGACCCCGAGGGTCCTGAGACCACGCTGTTCCAGCAGGGATTCCACTCCCCACTTAGCCACTGGAGCGAGGTCCCTCCACGGAGCAAACTTCTAAAAGTTCAGATTTTGTGCTGTGCTGCTCTCTCACTTGCCGGTAGCTGGCTGACAGACTCCCTCCCCACCGCGGTCTGGCTTCCAGTATGTCGCCTCAGATTTACTTCTCTGCACGTCCTATCTTCCAGAAAGGGGTCACTTTTCTGTTCATAGAATTGCTGCTATTCTTTTTTGCGATCTCTTGTTGAATTTGTAGATGTTTAGAATGGTTTGATCTGTCTAGCTGAATTCCTGGGACCACTTGAAACTTAGGTCTCCTACTCCTCTGCCATCTCGCTCCTCCCTTAGACTTCCGTGGTTTTGCACTTTGCATTTTGGTCTGTGATCCACTTTGAGTTGACTTTTTGTGACAGGTGTAAAGTCCATGTGTAGATTAACTTTTTTTGCATATGAATGTCCAATCGTTTCAACACCATTTGAGGAAAGAGTATCTTTGCTCTATTGCCTTGCTTTTTTTTTCTCTTTTTCCCTCGTTTCCACTTACAGCTTTTCTTGACTCATTATCCTCTCGCTGTCTGCTTTTGTGTGTTGTGCTGATTTTTGAATGAGATATTTTGGTAGCTTTCTTATGTTTTTTTTTTTTGTGTGTGTGTGTCTCTTGTGTGGCCATTGTTGTGGTTGTCACTGGCTTTACATATAAGATGAACTAGTCATAGCAATCTATATTAAAAGCAACTTAAATTTGATCACACAAAAACCTTACACTTGTACTGCTTCCTTCCCACACTTTATGTTATTGATGTCACAAATCACATCCTTTTAAAAAATATTTATTTATTTATTTATTTGTTTATTTTATAGAGAGAGTTGGGGATGTGGGAGAGGCAGAGGGAGAGAAAAACTTAAGTAGACTCTGCACTGAGTGCAAAACTCAGGCTTACGACCCTGAGATTGTGACCCTGTGCCAAAACCAAGAGTTGGATCCTTTAGTGAGCAGCTGCCCCCAGGCACCCCTCAAATTTCGTCCTTCTATCTTTTACCATGTTCCACTTATGGGTACTACTTATACCTTTATGTTCTAGTTTCTATATCAGAATTAACAGGAGATTTATAACACCGTTATGGAATTATGATATTTTGTATTTGTTTAAATCCCTTACTCTACCAGTGAGTTTTATCTTTCATATGCTTTTGTGCTGTGTTTTCACATCCTTTCATTGTTTCTTGAAGGACACCCTTCAAGAAAGGGTTTTTTGAAAGGCAGGACTAAGGGTGGTAAATGCCCTCAGCTTTGGGATCTTCCTGTTTTCGCCTTTATTTTGAAGGACACTTTGCTATTTAAAACATTCTTCTTGGCAGTTTTTCTATCACACTTTGTATACCATCTCACTGTTTCTGGGCTTGCACAGTTCCTGCTGAGAAATCTCCTTGTAGTCTTCAGGGAATTCCCTAGTATGTGGCACTTTCTTTTGCTGTTTTGAAAACTCTTTTCTTGATTTCTGTCACATTGATTATGATGTGTTTTGTTGTGACTTCTTTTGGGTTCATCCACTTTGGAGCCTTTGGGCTTCTAGAACCTGAATGTACAATTCTTTCCCAGATTTGGGAAGTTTGGGGCCATTCCTTTTTTCCCTTTTGGAACGCCTGTTAAGTTCATATAGCAGTCAGTTTGAAAAGAATTCTGTAAGTGCCTTAAATTTTTTTCACTATAAAGTTCCTTTTCATTTTGCTTCTGTGACTATATAATTTTATATGACCTGCGTTGAGTCTACTTACTGTTTTTTTTTCCTGCTTCATTGTGTCTATTGCTGGCCTGCTTTGGTAAAAATATTCAATTAACTTACTGTATTTCTTAGCTCAAATTCTGTTTTAAGTATTTGTAGATCTTTTAAATACCCAATTTGTGTGTCAGTTTGTTGAAATTATAGCACTTTTATGATGGTTATTATGAATTAGTTAAGTCCATATGTCACCATTTTCTTTGTGTCCGTTGGTGAAGATTAATTTTGTTCCTTTGTTTGGGTTGTGTTGGTCTGCTTTTCCAGATTTTTTGGACACTTTGCGTTGGTGTCAGTGCATTTAATAAAAGTTGCGGGTCTGGCCCCTATAGACTGGCTTCTTAATTGGGAAGACCTTCACTAAAGGAGACTGTGCCCACTTGCTCCCTCTGGTGTTTGCTATCTGTAGTGCAGGTCCTCGAGCAAGGGCATACTGCCCAGGCCTTTCCTTGTGTTGTTCTCAGTGGCCTTTAGACATCCAGATTGCACCTGGTCCTGTTAACACTCTGACAGGCTTGAGAGAAACTGGTGTCTCAAGTAGCCCCTGCACAGTTCTGAGCAGAGGATGGATGCTTCAGTGCTATCTTTCCCTCCCCAGGGAAAATTCAGGCGCTGAGAGTCTTTCTGACTCTGTTGCACTGAGCTGGGGAGGGGCTATGGCCAGTCCATTCCCAATACCCCAGCCATTGCCTCTGTTTTCAGAGGATCCCCGTCTTTGCTGCCCTAAAGTGTGAAAAGAACATGCATAGCTCTGCCATTCTTTTTGATTTTGATTTTTGGTTTTTTTTGTAGACATTTTTCCTGCTTGGTATTCTCTGGGCCTGGCTTCTTTTGTGTGTGTGTGTGTGTGTGTGTTGGGGGCCTGGTGAGGGAATTTGTCAAAAAGCTTCTGTTCTGGAAAGCCACCAAGATTCTCATTTTCACTTTGGATATTTCCATAGGGTAGGATACCTTATGTTATCAATAAAATACTATAATGTATTTATTTTGGGGAGGAAGGTGTTTGTTAAAGTGTTAAATTAGTTTACCTTCTCAATCCAGCACTGGAATAAGAGCTGAGGATGACAGACAGGTCAGGGAGACATAGCATATTAGAAATGGGTTACTTTTATGAAGCTTCATATTTAGGGACTGCTTAGAAACTTATAGCTGGGGGAAATGCAGTGCATAAGGCCTTGTATAGTAGACAAAATAACACCCCCCCAACAATGTCCATATCCTAATCCACAGAGTCTGTGAATCTGCCATTATATACCGAAAAAGAGATTTTGCAGATGTGATTAAATTCTGGAAAAGATTCTGAAATGGGGGTTACCTGAGTGAGCCCAGTGTCCTTGTAGAAGGGAGGCAGGACAGTGAAGAAGGAGATGTGATGACAGAAGCAGAGATCATAGGGGAGACAGGATGGTGTTTATGGTCCTTATGGAGGAAGGGTATTCAGATGAGCAATGTTGGAAGCTCTAGAAGTTGGAAAGGAAGAGCCCCCAAAAGATGCATCCGTGCTGCCACATGCTTTCCTCAATGAGAATGACATAGGAATTCTGTTTTCCAAGACGACAATGAATTTCAGCTACCAGGTTTGTTGGAGTATTTTACAGCAAGAAATAAGAACCAAACATAAGAATTAACCCAGGGCTGGTGGTGGTCCATACATTACATGTCCTATCCTGAAGGGATACAGGGTATGTTTGGTGGAGGAACCCCAGGGAGACACTTTGTAGACTCAGCCTTGAAGAGAAGCATGGCCTAAAGCCCATGGATGGAGCCAGTTTGAGGTGATCTCATCAGGAAAGAGCCAGAAGATAAATATCCTGAGCCTTCCCTCACCCTTGTCCGGGCTTCCCTGACGGTTGAACACAAAGAAAGCTGAAGATATGGGAACCTCTTGGAGGTCAACACTTCATGGGTTCTGCTTGTGACTCTGCCCTCTCACCTGAGTCCTGGGCTCCAGACAGGAATTGCACACACTAGGCACCTGACCCCTCGACAACGTTGTTTGTGACATTGTGTCTCTGCCTGTACAGTGACTCCTGCCTGAAATGTCCCTGCTCTCTTCATTTTTAACCCACTCCTGCACTGTAATCATCCTAACATCGTGGAGAGTCCATGTATGCAACTGGGGCTGACATCAACTGGGCAAGGGGAGTGGGCAGCCTGGTGCTAGAAGACCCCGCCGCCTGCCTTGGCTCTGTTCGCAGCACAGACAGAGAGAGAGACCACTTACACAGTGCGTGGGGGACATGGACTGGGCTGGTTGCGGCCTGGAGCTCAGGGCACTCTTGGCCATTCCCCTCCTCTGCCCATGTGTGTCAGGCTCGGGGGACCTGTTCCTGGGTGAGGCTCAATCCCCCGTTCACAAAAGCTTGGTCCTGCTACAAAGGTCCCAGGGGTCTCCCCCTCTGAGACTCCTTCTGTCCTTGTCTTTGGTGGATGCTGTGGGATCTGGTGCTCTGGACGGAAGGTTGTCCCCAGAGGTACCAACCAAGTGTGTAGATTTTCAGGGATAACAACACACAAGACAACAGTGGGACCAGCAGGGTTGGAGAGTTTTGTAGATGTTTGTTCGGTGCAGCCTGTTTTCCACACTGACTCCAAGTGTTCTGGAAGGGGGTGATCTGCTCTTCTGGAGGTGACACAGAGATTCACCCTCTTTCTTGACTGTGGCCCTGCTGCTGTCTTCAACTCGTTCTTTTCCAGGTGTCTCTGGGGATAGTCTCAGTTCACCGAGTCATCTTCCAGGTGGCGTCTGTGCAGGACCCAGGCCCTCTTTGCCTAAATTTGCCGCCTCTCATTTGATTCCATCACATCTCCCTGTGCTCCTGTCTCTAAGGCGGACCTAGGCTCAGAGCCTCCTGACCCATCCCCGGGACTCTGCTGTGAGTGTCTCATCCCCAGAACCCTGCCTGTAGACAAAACGAGAGAGGCCCTTGCTGAGGCCGTGTGGGTGCGTGCACGAGAAGAGGGTCTGCCCAGTGGGGCTAGGGGAGGAGGGCAGAGCCAAAGAGAGAGGTGTTTCTCCCTTTTTGTCTCTTAACAGCAGCTTTAGCTGTACATGCGAAAGGGGGAAGTACAGTGTTGCCATTTAACACTGCGCTTCCTCAGACCAGGAGACCGCCTGAGACCAAGGTGTCCCTCAGACCGTGGGACACCTTGCATTGGAGTACTCCAGCCCTGACAGTGGCGGATTAGCTCGCCTCCCTACTGTGCAGGGTTTGCTGCTTGTGTTGTGCAGTGCAGGGAGTTTGACAAAATGTAACGTGTTTGTCCACAGTGACGACATCGGGAGGAAAAGGTTCCCTGCCTCGAACAAGCCCGGTGCTGCGCTGCCTCTTCCCTGCTCTGTCTTCTGCACCCCGACCCTCTCCGTGTTGGGGAGGCTTGATCTGATGATGACGCAGCCCCTGCAGCATTCTCCGGGTCGGTGTGAGCTCGGCAGAGCTCTCTCCACCCCTGTTCCTTCCCTTTAACTGTGTCTTTGTGTTAAAGTGGGTTTCTTCCAGATAACAAATTGTTGACTCTTGTTTTCTGGTCCTCACTGACATCTCCTTTAATTCTTGTGTTTAGAATGGTGATGGGTACACTAATTATTGGTCTGTTTGGGTGAATACCTACTATATTTTCACTTTTTCCTATGAGGTGTCTTTGTCCTTTGCTTCTTACTCTGGGTCCCACCACTTTTTTTTTTTTTTTTTTTAATTTGACAGACAGAGATCACAAGCAGGCGGAGAGGCAGGCAGAGAGAGGGGGAAGCAGGCTTCCTGCTGAGCAGAGAGCTTGGTGCGGGACTCGATCCCAGGACCCTGGGATCATGATGTGAGCCAAAGGCAGAGGCTTTAACCCACTGAGCCACCCAGGCGCCCCAAGTCCCACCACTTTCTTTCCTTGTCTGTTTGAGTTCAGCATTTCACAAGAATCCTGTTTATATCTCCCCTCTTAGCCCAGTCATTATATTTCGTTTGAGAACATTCTTTGCAGTCCCTGTAGTTAACCACTGATCCAGTCTACTTCCCGACAACGCTGTACCCGTCCATAGGTGGTGCAGATGCCGTGGAGCGGGCCGTGCCCTCCTCCGTACCTGTTCTCACAGCGCTGCGGCCGGTCAGTCCACTTGTGTGTAAGCCGTGACCACCAGGACCTCAGTTGGAGGCGAGTCATCTGTTAGGTCAGTGAAAGGTTTTGATCGCATGCATCCTCCTAGTGCTCTCTTAGACAGATCTGAGTCTCTGATGCACAGCCTTTTCCTTCATGGGAAGAAAAGCTTTCAACAATTCATGCAAGACTAGTCTACTGGGGACAATTGCCGTCATCGCTTTGTCTGAGGATGCAACATCCACTTGTAGATTATTTCTTTCAACGTTATATAGTCCATTGCACTCTCTTCTTGCTTCCACAGTTTTCTCAAGACAAGTCTGATGAAGTCTGAGCCTTGTTCTCTGTAGGTGATACGTTCTTTCCCTTGATCTGTTCGGCATTTTATCTGTGTCCCTGATTTCTGGCAGTTTGAATGTGATATGTCTAGATATATCTTATTTTATATTAGCCCTACTTGGTGTTTTCTTGGCTACCTGGGTCTCTGATTAATTTTGGAAAATTCTCAATCCTTATTTTTCAAATATTTTATCTGTTTTCTTTCTCTTTCTTCTCCTTCTGTTGTTGTCACATTTATGTCACAGTACTCCCACGTTTGTAGGTACTCTCCTCTCTCCATGGTGTGACCAGTCTTCTGGTGAATCCATCAAGATGCTCTCCATTTCTTATAAAAACAGAAGGTCCAGTATCTATTTAAAGAGTATTTAGAGCCCCACATCCCCTCCTTGCCTCAGCTCAGTAGACGGCAGTCATGTCTGTTTCCACCCTAGCTGATGTCTAGGGTGTATTCTCTGGAGAGCTCTCCGAACTGCAGAATACCAGGCACATGCCTTAACCCCAAACCCCAAGCTGAAAATACACACACGCACGCGCGCACACACGCACACACAACACACACACGCATAGGCATAGGCACATACAGACACTGTTTCTCTTTCCTGCATTTCCTGTGACACCCTGTGGAGTTTCCACATCTTCCCCACATCGTCCATCCCTTCTTGTAGCTTCTGCATGATCGATTCACTAGAGCCTGTAGCAGATTTAACATATTGTTTAAGTTTCCAATCAGAAATCTAAAATCTTTGTTATATACAAATCTGCTTCTGAGGCTTTTTCTCTCTTTGAACTGCTTGCCTTGACTTTTAGTGTGCCTTGTCTCAGTGTCTCAGTGCCTGTAAGGCAGGCAGGGTTAGCCGGCGCCTGGGTGGCTTAGTGGGTTAAAGCCTCTCGGCTCAGGTCATGATCTCAGGGTCCTGGGATTGAGCCCTGTGTCGGGCTCTCTGCTCAGTGGGGAGCCTGCTTCCCTCCCCCACCTGCCTCTCTGCCTACTTGTGATCTCTGTCTGTGAAATAAATAAATAAAAACCTTAAAAAAAAAAAAAAAACGCAGGCAGAGTTAGGGATAGAGGTGTGGAGGCAAATAAATGTCACCATGAGATTCACATTTTCCCGGTGAGGAGTCAGGCTGCCTTTATCATCTCAACTTCCCTCTAAGGGTGTTCACCACAGACGCAGACAGAGAGCAGGACAACGGCAGCACGCCTTGCTCTCCTGGGTGCTTTTGCTCCTGAGTTTCCCTTGGTCCTCACCAGGGCTGAAACCTGCCGAGGGATCTGGCCAGCACGCCCAGAGACATGTTCCGCAGCGGCCGGCAGGTCCTTTTGGACAGGGAGTTCTATTTGCAAACCCATATCCCAGGGAGCACCCGCGGGAAAGTCTCAGAGGCCTTTCCCCCCAGAGATCCTACTTTGTGTGCTCCCTCCGAGGCTGCATTGATGTGCATTCACAGTCCTTCTGAACACTTCACTGGAACCCACTGCTGCCACCAGAGTAAACTTTGTGACCCAGAGGAGCAACTCAGTGTGCAAAGTTAGTGGCGAACCTTAAGTGCCATGATCTAGTTCAGTCCCCGTCCTGTGGCAGGGCTCGCCCTCAGGGACATCATGGCAGCACCCAGCACTGTCTTTTCCTGGGAGTGGGAAAAAACCTCTTGTCCCCATTCCTGGCTCCTCCTCATTCCATGTTCTCCGACCCCCGTCACCCAAACTTTGGGTCTCTGACCCCTGGACTGGTCTCCTCCGGCTGACCCAGAGCACATGCAGCAGGACCAAACCCGACCCCTGACCTCTCCATGACCTTGAGGTACCACTCTAGAGAAGGTGACTGCAGAGTCCTCTGACTCTCTCATATCCCCCATGGGAAAGACTGTGGGGTGGGGTCAGCAGCCCCTCCCAGGGACATCACCCTCCACCTTTAGAGTAGTAGAGCCTGACTGTCCAAAGGCAACTGCTTCATCCTTGAAGGGGATCAGAAGCGGGCGGAGGAGATGACAGTATTCCAAAATACCAAGTCAGCCCTGAAGAAAGAGAAGTGGAGATGAAATCATTGGCCGGAAGTGGAGACAGTCTGCTGGGTGAAAGACCACATTCCAAATAGGGAGGGTTCCAGAAGTTCTGGAATGGCAGCTCCAACTCCTCCTTTGAGGAGTGATCTGACCTTTCACAGGATCAGTCTGAGGGGCTGGTTGTAGACCGAGGGGACAAAACAGGTTGTTCACATCAGATGCAGCTGTTCTGTAGAGAACGTTCCCTTCATTGGCAACTCTTGAGGTGTGGCTCGTGCCTGACTCCTTCCATTTGTCCACCAGTCGTGCAGCCGTCAGTCGGGTCCCTAGTGTCTGAGTTCATTCCCGCTGCTGTAACAGAGCGTCAGAGAAAGGCTGCTTCGACAACAGCAATTACTTCTAGTTCTGGAGGCTGGAAGTCCCTGATCGTGGAGCCAGCACGCTTGGCTGCTGAGGAGGCCCCTTTCCCAGGCTGCAGGTGGTGCCTTCTCCTTGCATCTTGTGACCCGGAGAGAGGGAGAGGTTTTCTGGGGTCCCTTTCTTGAAGGCACTCATCTGTTTCATGAGGGCTTCACCTCGTGACCCTGCGGACCCCCAAAAGGCCTTACCTCCTAACAAGACCATACTGGGTGCTAGGTTTCATTGTAGGATTTGGGGGTGGGCAGTCAGTCTGTAACACCCAGCATCCTCCAAAAGCAGCTAGTGGGGTTTGGGGTTAATATTTCAAAATACTCATCTTTCAGATCCCGGAGGAGTTTCAGACCATTGTACTTACCGTTGTTCCAGCGATCCCATATCTGGCAAGTGGAAGCACCACCTCATTGGCCCCTGGGTCCTTCCCACGTGTGCCCACAAGCAGTCCCTGTCGCTTCCTTACTTTTGGTTATAGGAAGATGCTCCAGGATCATGACGCACCTCCTTCCCCCAACAGGGCATGGCCACTTCTTCCTGAAGGATGTCTGGATTCTCTGGAGGGAAGTGCTACTTAGTGTCCTCAGTGAGGGCAGTACCTATGCTCATTGCTACGGGCTTTATTGTTCCCAGCCCCTGGCAGCGAGAACATAGAAATTTTTAATGAGCGTCTTGATTCCAAGATAAACTATAGATTCCCATGCAGCGTTAAGGATGTGTTTCTTATTGAGGTCCCACGTAAACTCGATTCCAGTCACACCTCCGAAACTGTACTACAACAGCACAACCAGGAGGAGGGCATTCCCACAGTCAAGATCCATTTCCAGCCTTATAAGGATCTGTCAGGATCTTTCAGAGCTACACCACTTACCCTGTCCCCAGCCCATCCCGCACTCCCAAAAGCCACTGTTCTCCATTTGTCTAACTTTGTCCTTTGAGGAATGTCATATAAATGGAATCCTACACTGAGTGATCTTTCGGATTGGCTTGTTTCACTCTGTAATTCTGTGGCAATTGGTCCACGCTGTGTGTGAACCACTGAGTGCTCCTCCTGGTGTCTGCACAGAGCTCCGTGCCTCCGGTGTGGCCCGTCTGAGTCCTGCTGGCTGATCCCAGCAAACCTGCTACAGGCGTTGGTGTACAGGCTTCTGGGTGAACACCAGTCTTCCCTGCTGTGAGAAAAATTCAGGGACTCCATGCTGGGTTGTATGGTAGCGGCTCTTTGAGTGTTGAGAGGAAGCTCATAACTACTTTCCAGAGTGGCCCTGCCAATGTGCATGACATCTGCTAGTTGGGATATTGTTGAGCAGAAATAGGAACCAAGGAAGAAATACCCTGGGGCTAGTGCCAGTGCATCTAGTATGCCTCCCTGCCCAAAGGGAACAGAGAAGTTTTGGTGGAAGAGAGGCCTGTGTCTGTCCTGGGAGGAGCAAGGGTCAGTGATGTGTGTGTCCTGAGGGAAGGAGGGGGGATGAGTGTGTCCTGATGGGAGAGGGGGGTGTGGTGTCCTGAGGGGAGGGAGGGAGGGATGTGTGTGCTGGGGACTCAACAGGTGCCCTCTTTCCCACTCAAACCCAAGGCCTGACAGCTTGATGTCAGGAGCCTTAGTTTTGATTGGCATGAACTCATCTTGGGACATTCCTGGTGTACTTCCTGGGGTCGTTGCTGAGAGTCTGGGAACACTTTGCACCCTCAGGGGCCAGAGAGCCTGGCACCCCACCTCTTTTCTGACAATGGCTGCACTTTTGCTCAGCACCGATGGCTCCCACTGTTTATAAAAAGCAAATATAAAAGAAGCTGTCTACAGGAATGTTCTATTGCATAGTGGAACCTGGGTTAGTGGGGAATGCCTGACTCAGTTTCCCCTGTGGTAAAATGAAACAGGTGTGCTGTGAGTGCTGTCCGTATAGGGTCACAGGATCCGCTGAGGTTCTGGGTGCTTAAAAGCCCATCCCAGGTCCCACCTCTGATTTCTTAAGACTTCACACTGAGATGTGGATAAGGGCTCCATTGTGGTGTAGAGGAAGCACGTTAATTTTCTTCTGATGACCACATAATTGCACAGAATGAACAGGAGCCTGTGAGAACAGGACAGTTGGAGGCCCATTCCTTCTTTTGAGCTCAGCATCTAAGAAGTTTTCAAAATACACTCTGAAGTTATTTTCAGAGTTTGCCAAACACTTTTGGGAAGAAAAGACATCAGAACCAGGTAATATATTTGCTACAGTTCTAAGTGACACCCATTAAAAACAGGGCTCACCCTCCCCACAAAGGCTCCCCAGCCCTCAAGGGAATCAGGAGCATGGCATGCTGCTGCCTACAGGCCTGGCCCCTCTAAGCTGGGCAGGTGCGGGGCATTTGTCTGCTGGTTCTGATGGGTTGGCCTTCATGTCCCACACAGGGAACAAAGACTTCTTTAGTTTTCCATGTGGGTGAGTGACCTCTCTTTCCCAGGCCAAAGGAAGCAAGCAAGAGGACCCTCAGATTTCGCATCAGAAGGTTGGGCAGGGTACAGACCTGGCTGACTTCCACAGTGAACATGACAGCCTTGTTGCTGAGGTCACAGGGTGAAGCTTGTGGCCCAGGCCAGCCTACAGACAGTCTGCAAACAGGCTGGAACAAAGTCTTTGTTTGTTTGGGGGAAATGTTCAGATATCTGTAAAGGGGAGAGTACAGTATAATGATGAGCCCACGGACTCGTGATCAGATCCACAATGACCAGCTAGTGGCCTGTTTTCCCACCTGCTACAGGCTGACCTGCATTCTCTCAAAATCCGTTTGCTGAAGTGCTGACCCCCAAAACTCCAGAATGTGACTTTCTGTGGAGATGGGGCCTTTACTGAGGTGATTAAGGTAACATGAGGCCATATGTGTGCGCCCTAATGCAGTGTGACTGGTGTCCTTGTAAGAAGAGATGAGGACACGGACACTCACAGAGGGATGACCAGGTGAGGACTCGGGGAGAGGACAACTGTCTGTAAGGCCAGGAGAGAGGCTTCAGGGGATACCAGCCCTGTTCACCCTCTATCTTAGGCTTCTAGACTGTGGAACTGTGAGAAATACATGTCCATTTTTTAAAATGCCCCATCTGTAGTTTTGTTTTGACAGCCCAAGCTGACTGACATGGTCTCTGCTGTCACCTGTGCCCTTGAGGGTGTTTCTGAAGCATTCTGAAGCACATCACAAACTTCGTGATTTTTTTTTCTTGCCTGTGGTGTTTTTAAAGCGTTCCAGTATTCTGTGGGGCTTGTTGTGGCTCGTGCCAGACTGAGGGCCTGGGCTTCCCTGAGTGGGGAAGGTGGGGATCAGGTGAGAAATGACCCGCCTCCCACCATCCACATTAAGAGCGCGCAGTGTGGTGTGTTCACAGAGACACACACACACGGGCAGCAGCACTACTGAGAGAGGGACTCCTCCCTCACCACCAGCAGTACCTTCTTGTCCCCCTGCCATCTCCTGCCCCCACCGTAGGCAG
Source organism: Mustela nigripes (assembly GCF_022355385.1). Lineage (NCBI taxonomy): Eukaryota > Metazoa > Chordata > Mammalia > Carnivora > Mustelidae > Mustela > Mustela nigripes. The sequence continues at coordinate 87,853,632 of NC_081565.1, read as the reverse complement.
CTGCTGCTGGGCTCCCCATCACCGTCGGTTCGTGGTTGCCTGAGTCCGGGATGCAGGGAAACACCAGCCTCTGCTCTGCGGTCCAGCGGCTTCGCTCTGCATACCCTGAGATGTGTCCATGGTGCTCGGCACAGCAGTGGGTGGTTCGGCCCGGCTGCTGGGTTGGTGCCCTGCATCTGTGACCTCACCTGCCGGTGGCTGTCGGTCTTCCCGGTCCTGGCTAATCGGGAGAAAGCTGGTGTGAACAGTGGTAATCAAGTCGCCGTGCAGATTGATGTTTGCATTTCTCTTAGGGGGACTGCTCAGGCGTTGACTGGCTGGGTCACACGGTCAATAGCTCTTTCATTAGCGGCAGATCATTTCCTCGCTGCTGAGCTCCGCACTGCCCCCTGCGGTGTGAGCGCCCCACCTCCTTGACATGCTTCCAAACTTGGTGTGGCCAGTGTTCTGCTTTTAAGCCATTGCAGTGGTGTGCGTTGGTATCTTACTGGGTTTTTATCTGCATTTCGGTGATGAGTATTGGTTGAGAAACATTTTTATGTGCTTGTTTGTCATTTGTATCTTTGGTGAAGTACTTTAAATTCTTTTCTCATTTAAAAAAATTGGTTTATGTTCTACTTGTTGCATTTTTAGAATTCACATGTCAGTCTGTGTCTTATCTTTCAGTCTTTTACCACTATCTTTGAAATGTTTAACTTTGATAAATTCCAGGTCATCAGTTTGTTTTTTTTAATTTGCCATATTTAATAAATCTTTGTCTGGCTTCTCATTTCTTTTTAAAGTCTGACACTTTCAGATTTTATATTTGGAAATGATTCATTCTGACTTGATTTTTGTACTTGGTTAAGTATGAATCGAAGTTTTATTTTTTTACATTTTTACATTTTTTACATTTTACTTAACGTTAGTTATATAGGGCTTTCATATCTTTTGTCAGATTTATCCCTAAATATTTCATAGTTTTTGGTGTTATTATTACTGGTAATGTAACACTGGTTAATTTTTGAAAGTTGAACTGTCCATGAATTACTGTGACAAATTCTACTTAGTCATATAGTGCTGCCTTCACTTAGCTAAAATCTTATTTAGATTTTTTATGTCTTTATTCAGGAGGGATATTGGCTCTAGGTTTTGTACAGTTTTAATATGCCTTTGTCATAGAATGTGAGCAGCAGAATTATCGGGAAGAATTCGTGTAGGAAGAATTTGTGTAGAATGAGCATTATTTTTTCCTTAAATATCTAGGAGAGTTTACCAGTGATGCCATCTGTGCCCAGAATTGGTGGTGCTTATTGTTTTTTTGTTTATGGGAAGGTTTTCAACTATGAAGTGGATTTATTTCACAGATACAGGGCTATTCAGGCTATCTGTTTCTTTTTAAGCAAGCTTTGGTGATACATGTTTTTTAAGTAATTTGTCCATTTCATCTAAATTGTCAAATTTATTGGCATAAAAGTATTTATAATAGTCTTTTATAATGCTTTTAATATCTATAACTAGTCTTGGTGTCACCTTCCATTTTTGGTAGTGGTAATTTATGTCTTTTTTCCTGATCAGACTAGCTAGTAGTTTTTCAGTGTTAGAGTTTCTCACATATCAGGCTTTAGTTACTTTGATATTCTTTATTGTTTCCCTGTTTTCTATTTTATTGATTTTTATTACAGTTTTATGCTTACTTTTGATTTAATTTTTTCTTCTCTTAGGTAGAAGATGAATCACTTGATCTTCCTTTTTATCTTTTTTTCTAATAGAGGCTTAGTGCTCTCCGTTTCCTCCCAAGTCCTGGTTTAGCAGTATCCCACCAATTTTGTTATGTTGTATTTTCATTTTCATGAAGTAAAAATTTTTTTCTGACTTTCTCTCTGATTTCTTCTTCTATCCATGGGTTATTTAGAAGTATGTTATCTCATTTCCTAATATATGGGTATTTTCCAGAGATATGTTCTTGATTTCTAGTTTTAATTCAATTGTAGTTAGAGAACATCATTTGTATGACTTGAATACTTTGGAATTTATTGTCACTAATTTTTTTGCATAGTATATAGCCCATCTTCATAACATAGATTATGTACGCATAAGAAAAATGTATGTGTTCTCCTGTGGGTGGAGTGTTTTAGGAATGTCCATCAGATCAAGCTGGTTGAAAAGGGTGTTCATGTCTTCTATGTTCTTGCTGATTATTACGGTCACTCTGCAGAAACAGGAGGCACCTCCACCCCAAATTTGATTCAGATGTTGAAACAGATGATGCATACGTGCGTGTGTGCACAAGCATGTGCACACTCACACAGACATACACAATCTACCCATTAGGAGAAGATGAAAAGGTTGTTACTCACATAATGAGGCTTTCAGGTCCAAAATGGATTGAGAGAGCATCAAAGGACTGGATTGGGGTTTTGGTTTTTTTTCTAATTCAAGTATAGTTAATGTATAGTGTTACTGTTTTCAGCGATACAGTATAGTGATTCAGTAATTCTATATATTATGCAGGGCTTATAATGATAAGTATACTCTTTATCGCCTTTACCTGGTTCACCCATTTCCCCCACCCCCAACCGTCTCCACTCTGGTAACCATCAGTTCTTCACAGTTAAGAGCCTGTTTTTTTGTTTGTTGCTCTTTTTTCCTTTGCTTTGTTTTTTAAATACCATGAACTGAAATTATATGGTATCTGTTCTTCTCTGACTTACTTCACTTAGCATTATACTCTTTAGATCCATCCATGTTGTTGCAGAAGGCAAGATTTCATTCATTTTTAGGCTGAGTGAAAACTCCATTTTGTGTCTATACCACATCTTCTTTATCCATTTGTCTATCAGTGGACATTAAGAATGTTTCCACAATTTGTCTACTGTAAATAATGCTGTGGTAAACACACAGGTGCATTTATGTTTTTGAATTCGTATTTTCATATTCTTTGGGTAAATACCCAGTAGTAAATACCCCTACTGGGTCATAGGGCAATTCTACTTGCAGTTTTTTGAGGAACCTCTGTCCTGTTTTCCACTGTGGCTGCACCAGTTTGCATTTCTACCAACAGCACAAAGGTTGCCTTTTTTCCTACATCCTCACCAACACTCGTTTCTTGTGTTTTTTATTTTAGCCACCTGGACATGTGCGAGGTGATGGCTCATTATGGTTTTGATTTGCAGTTCCCTGACGATTAATGATGGTGACCATCTTTTAATGTGTGTGTTGGCCGCCTGTGTCTCTCCTTTGGAGAAATGTCTGTTCATACCTTCTGCCAATTTTCAATGGGATTATTTGCTTTCTGGTGCTAAGTTTTATAAGTCTTTTGTATATTTTGGAGACCAATCCTTTATTGGGTATGTCATTTGCAAACATTTTCTCTGATTCTGGTAAGTTGTCTTTTAGTTTTAATGTTTCCTTTGCTGTGAGGAAGCTTTCTGTTTTGATGAAGTCCCAATAGTTTACTTTTGCTTCGGTTTCCCTTGCCTCAGGAAACATACCTAGAAAAATGTTGCTATTGCCAACATCAGAGACATTACTACCTATATTCTCTTATAGGATGTTTCTGGTTTCAGGTCTCACATTTAGGCCTTTCATCCATTTTCAGTTACTTTTGTGTAATGTGTGAGAAAGTGGCCCAGTTTCATTCTTCTGCATGTAGCTGTCCCAGCAGCACTGCCTGTAGTTCTCACAACACCGTTTGTCGAGGAGGCTCTTCTTCTCATTGCAATTTCTTGCCTCCTCTGTCAAAGATGAGTTGACCATATAATTGTGAAATTATTTCTGGGTTTCTCTTCTGTACCACGGATCAGTATGTCCGTTTTTATGCCCGTACCATACTGTTTTGATTACTATACCTTTGTAGTTCAACTTGAAGTCTGGAATTGTGATACTGCCAATCCTTCTTTTTCAAGATTCCTTTGGCTATTTGGGGTCTTTTGTGGTTCCATACAAATATTACAATTTTATTTGCTCTAATTCTGTGAAAAATGCTATTGGTGTTTTTGATAGCAGTTACATTAATCTGTAGAGTGCTTGGGGCAGGATGGACATTTTAACATCATTTGTTCTTTCAGTCCGTCAGCATGGAATGTCTTTCCATTTGTTTAAGTCATCTTCAGTCTCTTTTATCAATCTTCCATGTTCCTCAGGAGTACAGGTCTTTCACTTCCATGGTTTAGTTTATTCCTAGGTATTTTATTCTTCTTGGTGCAGTTGCAGACAGGCTGTTTTCTTAATTGCTTTTTATGCTGCCTTGTTATTATTGTGTAGAAATGCAACAGATTTCTGTAGATTGATTTTGTATCCTGAGACTTAATTGGTTTATCAGTTTTAGTAGGTTTTGTGTGTGTTTTGGTGGAGTCTTCAGGGTTTTCTGTCTGTAGTCTGTCATTTTCTTCCAAACCAATTTAGATGCCCTTTATTTCTTTTTCTTCTCTGACTGCTCTGGCTAGTCCCATGTTGAGTTAAAGTGGTGAGAGTGAACATCCTTGTCTTGCTCCCGACCTCAGGGAAGAGCTGTCAGTTTTTCCCCATTGAGCATGATGTTTGCCGTGGGTTTTTCATCTGTGGCCTTTATCATCTCCAGGTATGTTAACTGTAAACCCACTTTGTTGAGGGTGTTTTCGTGCTTGGGTGTTGAATTTTGTCAAATGCTTTTTCTGCATCTATTGAAATGACCATATGGTTCTTGTTCTCTTGTTCTCTGGTTCGTACATTCTCTTGTTGATGCGACATGTCACGTGATTTCCAAATACTGAATCACCATTGCAGCCCCAGGAACAAACCCCACTTGATCGTGGTGAATCATGTCTTTGAATGTATTCTTGGATTCGGTGTGCTAGTATTTGTTGAGGATCTTTGCATCTATGCTAATAAGAGGTACTGGCCTGTAGTTCTCTGTGTGGGGGGCATTGTTAACCTGGTCCTGGTTTTGGATCACAGAAAGAGGTTGCAAGTCTCCCTTCCCCCTTTATTTATTTATTTATTTATTTACTTGAATAGCCGGAGAAGAATAACTATTAACACTTCTATAAATTTCTATAAAAGTTTGGTAAAATTCACCTGTGAAGCCATCTGGTCCTGAACTTTCATTTCGTTGGGAGTATTCTATCAATGGCGTTTTCATTGTTGGGGATCCGTCCGTTCAGATTTTCTGTTTTTTCCCCGATTTGGTTTTGGGAGGTGGCTTCTTTTTCTCGGGATTTATCGACTTCTTCTAGGTTGTCCAAACTGTTGGCATGTCATGTCCCGTGCTCCTCTCTTACGTGGTCCTTTGCATTTCCGTGCTATTGGCTGTTGCTGCGCCTCCCTCAGGTCTGACTCTGAGCCCTCTCTCTCGTCTGTCTGCCTCTCGATGAGTCCGGCTAAGGGTTTATCGATTTGTTGATCTTTTCAAGGAACAAGCTTTTGGTTTTATTGATCTGTTCTGTTGGGTTTTTCTTAGTTCTCACTCATTTCTACTCTAATCTTTCTTATTACTTCCTTTTAGTGGTTTGGGGTTTTGTTCTTCTTTTCTAGCTCCCTCCAGTGTAAGGCTAGGTTGTTTGAGATTTTCTGGCTCCTTGTGGTCGGCCTGTAGTGCTCTACACTTCCCTCTTCCAACAGCTTTTGCTGCATCCCGGTGATTTTGGACCGATGTGTTTTTGTTTTCACTCATTTGTGGCCATGCACTTCTTGATTTCCTCTGATTTCTTGGTTGACCCACTCATTCATTGTTGAGTAGCATGTTATTTTTAGTTTCTACATATTTGTGTTCTTTCCAGACTTTTTTTTACTTCTGGTTGATGTCTACTTTCATACTGCTTTAGTAAAAAAAGATTCATGGCATGACTTCAGCCTTCCTTAACTTGTTGGAGACTTGTTTTGTGGCCTACTATGTGATCTGTTCTGGAGAAGGCTCCGTGTGCACTAGGAAAGAACGCGCATGCTGCCGTCTGGGGATGGAGTGTTCTGAATATATCTGTTAGATCCATCTGGTCCAGTGTGTCATTCAAAGCCACTGATGCCTTGTTGATCTTCTGTGTGGCTGATCTCTCCACTGATGTCAGGAGGGTGCTCGAGTCCAACCAGACCAGATGTCTGCTCCTAGTCCAGGGCTGGGGCCGTAGCTGGACTGTTGTGTGTGGTTATCATCCCCTCTCCCTGGGCTGATGCTGGCCTCTGTTGGCGCTGCTTGCATTCTCTCAGGGTTATGGTGCTGCTTTGGATGGTTCCGGC
>NC_081565.1:87766002-87837440 GCF_022355385.1 Mustela nigripes | reverse complement strand
GCACTGGGTGTGGTGCAAAAATAATGAATACTGTTATGCTGAAAATACATAAAAAATAAATTAAAAAAGGCTATGAGAAGTGTTTAATGTTCTTTCCACTGCCTTGGGAAATGGGTTAAAGAAAATTAGGCTGTGATAAAGTAAGGATTTATGCTATAGTATTTAGAATATCTAATCATTAAATGAACTGCAAGAGAAAGTAAAATTTCCAAGCTAATAGTGGGAGGGAAAAGAGTAAGAAACTAAATTTAACAAATTCTAAAGAAGACAGGAGAGGAAAAGGAACATGGAACAGATAGGACAAATGAAAATATGTGATAAGATAATGGATTTAAGCTAAAATACACTGCCTTGAGGAAAATGGGTTTGAACTGTGCAGGTCTGCTTTTATAAGTAGATTTTTTATAGTACACTACTGTAAATTTTTTTCTGCTATTTTACGATTTCCTTTTTTCTTAGTTTACTGTAAGAGTACAGTATATAATACAACGTAGAATGTGTGTTAATCAACTGTTATTGGTAAGGCTAGCAGTAGCTAAGTTTTGGGGAATCAAAAGTAATATGCGGATTTTTGACTGAGCAGGGTGTGAGTACCCCTAAGCCTTGTATTGTTCAGTGGTCTGTATATGCAATTACATTGTGTGAATGGATAAAATTTAAAAGTAGAATCAAAAAATAAAACAACCGAAGTTATGTGCTTTTTACCAAAGATACATCTAAAACAAGGATATAGAAGTACTGAAAGTAAAGGATAGGAAACCATACCACGTGAATAATAACCCACCAGAACTAGTGTAGCTACCGTAATTTCAGAGAAACTAGATTTAGAGGCAAAAGTCATTAAGAGATACTTAAAGTCACGAGGACGATGAATAATAAATCTCAATTTGAATATAACTGATAGCATGGCCTCAAAATATATAAAGGAAAAATCAGAAATACAGTAGGAAATACACAAGTCCACAACCATAGTGGGAAACTATAAAAATTCCTCTTTCAGTGATTGATACAATATTCACGAATATAATACCTCAGTACAAATGACATAAGCAAAACGGAGTAGGCACCTTTAAACTTCCATCCTTCCACAGAAGCATTGAAAAGAACCAGAAGTATCAAAACCAACTTTTTCAGAATTCCAGAAAGCAGTTAAAGGTTTATAGCAATCAAACAGAAGTAAAGGACAAATCAAGAAAAAGGCAAATTTTTTGTTAAAGATTTTTTTGAGAGTGAGAGCACGAGCAGGAGAGAGGCAGAGGGAGAGGCAGACTCCCCTCTGAGCAGGGAGCCTGATGCAGGGCTCGATCCCAGGACCCTGGGATCATGACCTGAGTTGAAGGCAGATGCTTAACCAGCTGAGCCACCCACGCATCCCTAGGCAAACTTTATAAAAAGAAGAAAAGCACTTTGATGTTTTTACTGGCCCCAGGCCCTGCCCATCCCTAGCTTTATAGGCATCTTAAGGAGGGAAGCCTATGTTCCCAGTGTGGGAACCTGGTCCTTGGTTCTAGAGGGAGCAGAGCTGTTACTGCAGGTTATTACTGTTTTTTTTTTTTTTTTTAAAGAAGCCAATTTTTTTTTAAATTTTTTTTTTTTTTTTTTCCTTTTTTTTTTTTTTTTTTTTTTTTTTTGAGAGAGAGAGAGAGAACATGAAGGGGAGGGCAGAGGGAGAGGGAGAGAGAATTCCAAGGAGACTCTGTGCTGAGTCTGGAACCTGAGGCAGGGCTCAGTCCCACAACCCTCAGATCCTGACCCAAGCAGAAACCAAGAGTCAGGCACCCAACCAACTACACCACCCAGGCACCCCTTAAAAATTATTGCGTAGGTCTGTTCTAACCTGTGTATGGGCCACCTGAAGGACTGACACAAGGTACACACATCTGCCTGTACATATTTAGAACTATCTAAGGGCAGAAGAGTGGCAGGCATTACTCATAATTGTAAGGCAATTAAAAAATCCACAGTTGCTTTGGGCCAAAGATTAAAATCATGATATAGGTAGATTGCCTAAAAGCCATAGTAGAAAAGCATGGTAGAGAGTTTCTATGGGAAATGAGGGAATTAAAAAGTATGTGTGTGCTGGGAGTTTAGAAAGTCATGCACATGCTCTATTCAGAGTACACTGCCAGGGAAGAAAAAACTGAGAAAAACCCAAGCTTTCACCACTCATCACACTGCAAGCATAGGCAAATTGTAAATGGCCTGGCTAAGTATTGAAGGAGTTCTCTAGCCTTGAGCCAATCAATCTGTAAAGACTGGAAGAGGTGTTTTTTAAGCTCCTGATATTCAAGGAACTCTCAAGCTAATGTAAGTTAAGCATTCATCGAAACCAGCAAATACTGGGAAAGAGGGGAATCTGATTTCTAATCAGATTCAGTTACTAATTATAATATGTAAGTGCCTGGTTTTCAACAAGAAACAGAAACTGTTGTTGAGGAAAGCTAGACATTGAACTGAAGACTTTAAGATTTATTTTTAGAGCAAGAGTGAGAGCACATGTGTTGGGGCAGGAAAAGGAAAGAGAATCCTTAAGCAGACTCCTTGCTGAATGTGGAGCCCGACTCATGGCTCAATCCCAGGACCCCAGGATCATGACAGGAGCCGAAACCAAGACTCGGCCACCTAACTGAGCCATCCAGGCACCCCTGGATTAAAGACTTTAAATCAGCTCTTTTTAATATCCTCAAAGGGCTAGAGGAAACCATGTACAGATTGAAACCAGGACAACGCAGGACATCATGAGAATATCAATAAAAAGACAAATTATAAAAGGAACCAAATAGAAATATCAGAACTGAAAAATTGAACTGAAATTTGAAAATCTGCTAGAGGGACTCAACAGCAGATTTGAACAGCAAATAAATAATCAGCAAACTTGAGACCATACAATTGATATTATCCAGTCTGAGGAGCAGAAAGAAAAAAATGAAGAGACCTGTATGGAGCCTGAAGGGTCTGTGGGATACCACTCAGCAGGCCAGTATATACATTATGGGGGTCTCAGGAGAGAGTGTGCAGGAAAAAATACCTGAAGTAGAGAAGAGACTATCAAGTAGGAATTCTGCATTCAACAGAATGATTCTTCAAGAATGAAGGAAAAAACTTAAGACTCCCAGATAAACCAAATCTAAGACCAGTTGTTACTAAAAGGTGTGCCTTACCAGAAAAGGTAGAGAGAGTCTTACAGACTGAATGGAAGGATAAAAGCCACCTGAAGAAATAAAGAAGGTGGGGCTCCTGGGTGGCTCAGTGGGTTAAGCCGCTGCCTTCGGCTCAGGTCATGATCTCAGGGTCCTGGGGGCGAGTCCCGCATCGGGCTCTCTGCTCAGCAGGGAGCCTGCTTCCCCTCTCTCTCTCTGTCTGCCTCTCCATCTACTTGTGATTTCTCTCTATCAAATAAATAAAATCTTTAAAAAAAAAAAAAAAAGAAGGTAACTATGTAGATAAATGTACTGAGCTTTGGCTTTAATTCCTTCTTTCCCTATATGATTTAAAGGGCAAATCAGAGGCACCTGGGTGGCTCAGTGGGTTAAAGCCTCTGCCTTCGGCTCAGGTCATGATCCTGGATCCTGAGATTGAGCCCTGCATTGAGCTCTCTGCTCAGCAGGGAGCCTGCTTCCTCCTCTCTCTGCCTGCCTCTCTGCCTACTTGTGATCTCTGTCTGTCAAATAAATACATAAAATCTTAAAAAAAAATAATAAAGTGCAAATCCATTATGCCATAATAATAAATGTTAACGGGCGCACAGTATATGAATTGTCGGGAAAAATACAAAGGAAGAGAGATGTAGATGTATAGGAGCAGTGTCTATATGCTATTGAAACAAAGTTGGTATTATTCAAACTAGGTCATTTTCATATGTTAATTGTAATCAGTAAGGGGACCAGTTAGAAAATAACTAAAATATATAACAAAGTAAAGAAGGGAATACAAAGTATACAATATAAAAGAACAACTAAATTTTAGACTAATTTTAGACTAAATTTAACTAGAGTTAAGAAATAAAAACTAGTAAGAAAACCAATAGTTAAAAGTCAGAATTCCCTCCTTATCCCTAATTACTTTAAATATAATATATTAAACTTTCTAATAAGCAGAGGTTAGCAGAGTGGTTAAAGAAGCATGGTCAGTCTCTATGCCGCTACCAGAGACTTACTTGAGATACAAAGACCCAAAGAAGTTGCAAGTAAAAAGATAGAAAAAGAGAGCTGGGGTGGCTGTTTTATTATCAGACAAAACTGATTTTAAGTCAGAAAAGGTTATAAGAGACAAAGAAGAATACCATATATATATATATTTTTTTTAAAGATTTTATTTTTATTTATTTATTTGACAGACGGAGATCACAAGCAGGCAGAGAAGCAGGCCCAGAGAGAGGAGGAAGCAGGCTCCCCGCCGAGCAGAAAGCCCGATTCGGGGCTTGATCCCAGGACCCTGGGGATCATGACCTGAGTCAAAGACAGAGGCTTTACCCCACAGAGCCACCCAGGCGCCCCAGAAGAATACCATATATTGATAAAACTTGATACATCAAAGTTTGCCAATTATATATGCACCTAAAAACAGTCCCAAATTATATGATGCACACATATAATTTGAGAAGCAAATTATATGAAACAGTTCCACACTATTGTAGACTCTAATACTTTAATTTCAATAAAGGTTAGAATAATGAGACCAATGAATAAGGAAAGAGAGGATCAGAAAAGTACAATAAGCCAATTATCCCTAACAAAACTCTACCCAACAAGAGTAGACTGTACTTTCTTTTTAAGTGCATATGGAACCTCTAAAGAATAGGCCATATTAGGCCATAAAACAAGTCTCAATAAATAAAGAATATAAATATAATACAAATCTAAAAAGATTGAAATACTATAAAGTATCTTTTCTAACATAATGAACGAAATTAGAAATCAATAAAAGTACTAGAAAACTGTCTTATATAAAAAACTAAATACTCAAACAACCAGAGTCAAAGAAATAATCACAAGGAAATTAGAAAGTAACTTGAGACAAATGAAAAGGATAATACAATACATAGACATTTATGGGACAAAGCAAAAGTTCTCAGAAGGAAATTTAGAGCTGTAAATGCCTACATTGAACAGTATCTTAAATCAATAATCTAACTGTATACCATAATAAAGTAGAAAATAGGAAGTCATAAAGAAAAAGTAAAGCAAATGAATTACAAATGAAACCAGAAGTCAGTTCTTTGAAGAGATCAACAAATGGACAAGGTTTTAGCTACCAAACTGTATAATTTAAATGAAATAGAACAATCTCTAGAAACACTCAAACTACCAGAGCGGACTCCAGAAGAAACAGAAAATCAGACCTATAACAAGTAGTGAGATTGAATTAGTAACCAAAAATGTCTCAACAGGGACGCCTGGGTGGCTCAGTAGGTTAAGCAGCTGCCTTCAGCTCGGGTCATGATCCCAGCGTCCTGGGATCGAGTTCCGCATCGGGCTCCTTGCTCCTCGGGGAGCCTGCTTCTCCCTCTGACTCTGCCTTCCACTCTGTCTGCCTGTACTCGCTCTCTGTCTGACAAATAAATAAATAAAATCTTTAAAAAAAAAAAAAGTCTCAACAGAGAAGTCAGATTTTTAAGAAGAATTAATACCATTCTTTCTCAAAGTCTTCCAAGAGTTGGAAGACATGGGAATAATTCCTAACTCGTTCTATGAGGCCAGCATTAAGTGCTACCAAAACCAGATAAATACATCACAAGAAAATTCAACTAATACCCAATGAATATTTATGCAGAAGTCTTCAATAAAATATCAGCAAGCTGAATTCAGTAGCATAACTGGAGTATTTATATATACCATGACCTGGTGGGATTTATCCCAGGAATTAAAGCAGAGTTTTAACATGAAAATCAATCAATGTAATATACCACTAACAAGATTGAAGGGATAAAGAAACCTATAGTCCTCTCATTTAATGCAGAATAAGTATGTGACAATATCCGACTGTCTTTCATAATAAATGCATTCAACAAACTACAAACAGAACAGAACGTCCTCAATATGATAAAGAACATACATGAAAACCCATAGCTAACATTATATACTCAGTGGTGAAAAGTCTGTAAATCATACCTGTTTTTGCCACTTTTATTCAATATAATATTAGAAGTTCTAGCCAAAGAAATTAGGGAGGAAGAAAAAAGGCAGCCAAATTGGAAAGGAAGAAGTAAAATGATCCCTGGTCAGAGATGACAAAACCTTACATGTGGATAACCATAAAGAATGCTTGTGCGGATTCACACAGCTAATCCATGAAGTCAGCAAAGTTGCAGGTTACAAAATCAGTTTCATTTCTGTACACTAACAATGAACAATCTGAATGGAAATTAAAGAAGTTACATTTACAATAATGGAAAAACCATAAAATATTTAGGAATAACTTCAGGGGGTTTAAAGATTTATACACTGAAAGCCACACAACTGCCAAAGGAAATTAAGACATAAATAAATGGAAAGACACCCTGTGGTCATGGATTGGAAGACTTGTACGGTTACAGTCAGTACTACCCAAAGTGATCTACAGATTCATTGCCATCACTGTTAAATTCCCAAAGGCATTTTTTCAAGAAATAGAAAAAACCCATCCTAAAATTCATATGGATCTGAAGGGACCCCGGAATAACCAAAACAAGTTGGAAGACTCACACTTCCTATTTTCTTTTTTATTTTTTTATTTTTTTATTTTTTTATTTTTTATTTGACAGAGATCACAAGTAGGCAGAGAGGCAGGCAGAGAGAGAGAGGAGGAAGCAGGCTCCCTGCTGAGCAGAGAGCCCGATGCGGGACTCGATCCCAGGACCCTGAGATCATGACCCGAGCCGAAGGCAGCGGCTTAACCCACTGAGCCACCCAGGCGCCCTCACACTTCCTATTTTCAAAACTTACTGCAAAGCTAAAGAAATCAAAACAATCTGATACTGGAAAAAGGACAGACATATACACCAATGAAAAAACAAAGAATCAAGAAATAAACCTTTGCAAATATGGTCAGTTCATATTCAACAAGAGTACCAAGTCCATTCAGTGGGGGAAAGGAGAGCCTTTTCAATGAATGATGCAGGAGAACTGGTCATCCACATGCAAAAGCATGAAATGTGCACCCTTACCTCATACCATATACAGAAATTAATCAAACTGGATAAAAGGCCTACACATAAGAGCTAAAATTACTAAACTCTTAGCAAGAAACAGGGGGGAAGTTTCACAACATTGGATTTGGCATAATTTCTTGGCTATGACACCAAAGAGATGGGCAACAAAAGAAAAAACAGGTAAATTGGTCTTCATGAAAATTAAAAATTTTTGTGCATCAGAAGACACTGTCTAGGGGCACCTAGGTGGCTCCAGTCAGTTAAGCATCTGCCTTCAGCTCAGGTCATGATCCTAGAGTCCCAGGATCAAGCCCTGTGTCAGGTGCCCTACTCATCGGGGAGTTGGCTTCACCCTCTCCCTCTGCTTGTGCTCACTTTCTCTCAAGTGAATAAATAAATCTTTAAAAAAAAAAAAGACACTGTCCACAGAGTAAAAAGGCACTCAATAGAATGGGAAAAAGTATTAGCAGATCACATATCTGATAAGAGATTAAAATCCAGAAAATACAGAGAACTCCTAAAACTCAGTAATAAAAACAAAACAACTGATGAAAAATAGGCAAAGAGGGGCGCCTGGGTGGCTCAGTGGGTTAAAGCCTCTGCCTTCGGCTCAGGTCATGATCTCAGGATCCTGGGATCAAGCCCCGCATCAGGCTCTCTGCTCAGCAGGGAGCCTGCTTCCCTTCCTCTCTCTCTGCCTGCCTCTGCCTACTTGTGATCTCTGTCTGTCAAATAAATAAATAAAATCTTAAAAAAAAAATTAAAATGAGAAAAAAAAAACAAAATAAAAATAGGCAAAGGACTTGAACTGCTGTTTCTCTAAAGATCTACAAATGGCCAATAATCACACGAAAAGAGGCTCAACATCCCTGAGCATTAATAGAGTACTAATCAAAACCACACTGAGATAACCACAGTAGTATCAGGATGGCTACTATTTAAAAAAATCAGAAAATAAAAAGAGTTGGCAAGAATGAAGAGAAACGAACCCTGTTCACTGCTGGCAGGAATGTCAAATGGCGCAGCCACTGTGGAAAACGGTTTGCAATTCCTCAAACAGTTAAAAACAGAATTACTGTATGATGCAGTGGTTCTGCTTCTGGTACTCTTTCAAAAGAATGGACAGCAGGGACTCCGAGAGATGCCTGCACACCCTGTTCGTGGCGGCATCGCTCACAACGGCTCATAGGTAAAAGCGACCCGAGCATCCCTCAGTCGATAAATGGATAAAATGTGGTGTGTACATACACTAGAATAGCATTTAGCCTTAAAAAGGAGGACATTTGGACACAGGCTGTAACGTAGGTGAACCTTGAGGACATTACAGTGAGTGAAATAAGCCCCAGAACGACAAATACTGGAGGGTTCCACTGACACAGCGCCTCCGGGAGTCCGAGCCATGCGGCTGGAAGGTAGAATCACGGTTGCCAGGGACTGAGTGGGGGATGGGAAGGTCGTTTTCAACGAGGACGGAATTTCCGTTTTGCAAGATGAAAAAATTCTGGGGATGCACAGTAGTGATGCTTGAACAACATTAATTAATGCTTAATGCACTTAAAACCGGCACTTAGAAATGGCTAGGATGGCAAATTTTATGTCATATATTTTGCAATTAAAAGATTGGGAAAAAGTAATTTTTAGATTTTAATTGAAGTGTCGTTGACATAAAATACTAAATTAAGACCTACAACGTCGTGACTTAAGATACATACACATTACAACATGTACTACTGTGTTCCCGGTTTCCTTCTCATCCCCAGCTGCAGCCCAGCTGTAGGCTGGACACAGGACAGGGCGGACACTTCACGATGCCACTTATATCCACAGAATGTAGAATGGAAGTTAATAGGGGCTGGATAAGTAGAGGCACCAGAGGTGGGGACTAGAGAATATTTTTCTTAGAAGCTTCTATCTGGGATGAAGAGGGTTTTAGAGATGGATGGTGTGACGGCTGCGCAACATTGTGAATGTGTGGAGTACTGTGCTGGATTTCATACTTAAAAATGACTGAAATGATGAATGTTAGGTCATACAGATTTACCACAGTGAAAAAATGTTTAAAAAAAAATCTTAGTAAGGGGGCTCCTGGGTGGCTCAGTGGGTTAAAGCCTCTGCCTTTGGCTCAGATCATGATCTCAGGGTCCTGGGATCGAGCCCCACATCGGGCTCTCTGCTCCGCAGGGAGCCTACTCTTCCCCCCCTGCCTGCCTCTCTGCCTACTTGTGATCTCTGTCAAATAAATAAAATCTTTAAAAAAAGTAATCTTAGTAAGAATCCCTGCCATTCAAACAATGGGCTTAGCGAGCTGGTAAGGTGGGGTGTGGCCTGCGCAGGTGTGAGATCCCATGTGCTGGAGTCCGGACAGTGAAGCAGAGACTCCCCTGCCTGGGCCAAGGGGGCGGACCCTGCACGGCTGGGGGTGGGGGGTTGCTGAAGACTCAACTTGGTCACAAAATACCAGAGCGGGGTTTGAGGCATTAGGACTCCAGGGCTGCTGCTATCGGAAGGGAGCTGCCATCACTGGTCACTTGGCGGACACAGGAAGGCTCGGGCACCGTGTGCATGGCAGGAGTGCAGAGAGCATCGGGGCAGCAGTGGACAAGACTGATTGACAGCTGGACTGAAAAGCCAGTCCCAGCACATTTTAAAGAACTGAAAACACCCAAAGTTTGTTCTCCTCCACAGTGCAGTTAAGGTCAAAAGCAGTAATAAAAAGAATGAGGAAATTAATAATTATATTGCTTCAACCACAGCGGAAATAATAAAATAATTTGAACGGAAGATTAAAGAAAACGCTATATATCAAAACCTTTAGGATCCAGATAGAACCACGGGAGGGATTTTTTTGGCTTGAATGCCTGTATTAGAAACCTGGAAAGGCTGGAGATCGATGACCTGCTCATCTCAAGAAACATTCGACAACAGCAGAGCCGCTCAGACACAGCAGGAAGGAGATAATAAAAGGAGAAACTAATGACACATAAAGATACCATCAGAGCCAAAATGAGTTCTTTGAGAAGGCTCGTCAGGTGTATGAGCCCCTCAGGAGGCGGTACAGGAGGGGGAGGGGCGCGCACGCGGAAGCCACCGTCCGCAGAAATGAAAATCAACCTCACTACAGGCTGAAGACAGGATGTTATAAGCAGCTTATGTCAATTAATTTGAAAACTTAGATAAATTTAGGTATTTACCAAATGTTAGAAAAGCAGGACTTAACGAAAAAACAGAAAATCCAAACGGCACAGAAAGTATAAAAGAAACAATCTGTAACGGAAACCTTACCCTCAGGGGATGGAGAGACGTGTGAGAAACACAGCAAAGTGTCAGCCGCAGCGTGCAGGCTGGGGCACACGCAAGTTCACTGTGCAATTTCCAACATTTCTCTATGTTTGAAATTTCCCTGAGTCAAAGGTCTCAGGGAACCTTCCCACACTCAAGAAAGAACTCCTAGACCAGATGGGTTCACCAGGGACCTCCGCTAAGCATTTCAGGACCAAGTAACAACGTGACACACTCCTCCCGAAGACGAGCAGGAGCGCCCTCCCAGGAGGCGGTGACACTGTCAGCCCCGACGCGGGGACCAGGGACCAGGGACCAGAGCCGAGAGGGCAGCTCCTGGCGCTGCCCCGGCGCGCCCCGCAGCCAGCACCCACCGCCCGTGCGCCGCCCCCTCCCCGCCCCTTCGGCCCGGGCACCCCACTTACAGCCTGCGCCTCGCCGGCGGCCGGGGGCCAGCCCGCCGTGACCTCCACGCCGTGCAGCCTCTGGGTCTGCTTCAGCTGGTTGAGCGAGGGCTTCATCGGGGCGGCCCCCACCGTCTTACTCGTCCACTCGTCCACCAGCTTGTGCAGGTCGTCCGTGAAGGTGCCTCTCTTGTTGTTGCTGTTGTTGGCCTGTGCCTGGACGTGCAGGGTCGGCTGGGGGCCCGGCTCGGGGCCCGGGACCAGGCTGCTGGTGGAGGACCCTGGGGAAGCACACACAGGCCAGGTCGGTGACGCTGCAAGGAGCGCCGCCGGCCAGCTGCAGTCATTCGGACAGTGCTCTTGCTTAGGCCTGACAACACCTTGCTTCAGGAGATGGTCTGCGTTTGGGAGCCCATGGGCCAGCCTTAGACACTTTGGAACACTGCCACAGGCCATAAGGACCAGGCTGTGCCAGGCAGCTATCCCCCATCAGAGCTGGGCCAAAGGACAGGACGGAGGCCGCTGGCAGCCTTACTCAGCATCAACCCTATGGCCACGCTGCCCAGGAACCCCAGATTCCTAAATGTGAGGGAGCTCAGAAAACTGAGGGCGAATCCCAAGGCCTGTGCGCCCTGAGTGGGAACGAACGTGACCATGCCGGGTGTTCAGCCCATGGCAGCCGCTGTCGTCCGTCCGGCAAAGGGAAAAGGCCTGAAAATCTTCATCGTGGGCCTGCCCGTGAATGACTGTTGATGGGTTAGTGGTTTGGAAATTTAAGGCACAAAATCATGTCTCTTCCCACCAGAGCATGTAAGGAAGGTATTAATCAAGGGTACAAACACCCAAAGCTTTCCGCTGTGGGCCCCCACGCTTAGAGCCGTTTGTGGGGCACAGGGTGCCGCACCAGCAGGGGCCGGGAGGCCAGGCGGCGGGAAGGCCCCGGGAGCTGTGCTGCAGGCGGAGTGGGACAAAGAAGTCACTGAGATTAGTTTTAAATGGCCAACATGGGACTTTTAAATTCTTTTTAAATTGTGTTCCCCACCCCTGCAACATGTAATTTCTGATTAGCAATTTTGAATAAGCCAAATTAAAATGTTTCTGCATTTAAAAAATAGTGTAGCGACCATCTCTTCAAACAAGTCATTGCAAAATGTAGTCTAGAGTGGCTAGCAATGAAAAAGCACAGACACACACAGTTTGGTATTAGTGATGGAATTTTACACACACACACTGCTATTTCTACATGAATGTTTCAGCCAGAAAAAAAAAAGAGGAAAACAAAGGTGTGGGTGAGGGTGGTGGGTGGCCCAGGTGGACGGATACCCATTTCATCCTGGCATCTCTCCTCGGGGCACTCCTCTCTAGCACTTCAGGGACATACTCATTCCTACGGTTTTGGAAAAGGAGCCAATTAACAATTGGTAACGTGTGGACGTTCCAGGAAGGGGAGTGTCAGTGTGTCAACCAGCCAGGACACACAGACTCTAGGAGCCATGGACACGCGAGGGGCACCCGCGGGTGGCTTTCCCTCCAGGCAGAGGCAAAGCAGTGCCCTTGGAGGATGGGCGCGGAGCGCGGGGCAGACGCCGCCCGCCTGCCGCGGAGACCCTGATGTGCACTAGCCACATGAAAGCCCATGCGATGGAGAGCGGACAAGGGGTAAAAAACCCGATAATTACGACTGCTGTGCTCTTTGCCTAGACAGAGACGCTTCAGGGCAGACCCTGCAAGGGAAGAAGAAACGACACAAGACCACAGGGTTAGGCAGGACAGCACACACGGGGGACGAGCCACCACACTCTAAGCACAAGTCATCAGTGCGCAAGGAGGAGCAACGGCCAGCGCGTCGGAGGGGACCGGCCACCTGGGCTACCCGGGCGGCCCGAGTCAGTGTGCGGGTTCACGTGAGCTTCGCCGAGGGGGCAGAGGTGCAGGGCCAGGCCCCAAGCTTCAGGTAGAAGTGAGTGTGTCTCTAAAAGCATATTAAAAAAAAAAAAAAAAAAGGAAAAAGAAAAGAAAAACAAAACGAAAAAGCAAAGCACACCACTTGGTTTTCAAGAGGCTTCTGGAGCCCCATTGATTGAGGCAAAAAAAAACCCCAAAGTCAGCCAGGAGAGCTCAGGGGAGCCACTGGCTGGTGGAGCCGCTGGCTCTGCCCTGTCAGTAGGCCCAGGGGAGGTTTGTTTTCCAAGTAGAAAGATACATTGTTTTGCAGGTTTGAGGCCCATCCCAGATCCCAGGCCGCTGCCATGACCAGACCGGTGGTGCCTGCAGAGGGGAAAGTACACGGGTCCTATCGGGGGGCTGGGAAGCAGGGCTGGCCCCAGTTCCCTGCACTGCTGCTGCCTCCTCTGGTACCCAAAGCCCACCAGGTCAGGGAGAGGCTCGTCCTTCTTCCGCCACTAAGCGTCAGGCCCTACGGTCCCGGAGGCTGGCGGTGCCGCCGGGCGCACCTGACGGTCGGTGCCGCCTAGAGGGCAGACAGGCTGGCCTGCGCAGGCCGAGTGGGACAGGCCAGGATGGCTGGGGCGTCCCCAAGGTCACTCAGCAAGGCTGCACTATCCGAGAGGGCCGGTGCTCCCACCCTAGCCCCTTGCCAGACCAGGACCCCCCCCAAGCCAAGCTCCCTGAGGGTGCCCTGTGCCCTTGTCAGGGGAGGCAGGCGGCCAGCCCTGTGTTTGAGGAGCGAGGACGACTGTCAGCCCAGGCTCCGATGAACTGCTCTTTAAGTTCATACTGTCTGTGCTCAGAGGCTGACTTGGGGAAAGGGAGATGATCTTCCATTGGGGTCTAGGATGTATAAGTAAAAACAAAGGGGCCGGGCAGGAGTGGTCCAGACCAGTCGTCTCTCAGTGGAGCTCTGCAGGGCCTTCGCTGGTCTGTGTCCTGACGTGGAATCCCACTGGGAGCACCGAGCCCTTCGGGGGCTCCATGGCACACAGGTCCCAGGCTCTGACTGGGCGGGGCACCATGTGAGGCACAGACGTCCCCATCCAGACCCTGTGGTCTCAGCAGCTCCGTATAGACGGCGCAAGGACATGGAAACAGCCGGCCAGCCAGGTTCCCACAGCCAGACAGAAGCGGGTTCTTTTGGTCCCCGTCCTCTCCACGAGCACAATGGGTGCTGCCTGCTGGGAACCACCTGAGAAGTCAGGGCCTGTGGTCAGGGCCCCGGAGGTGGGACCATTGGCCACCAGCCACCACGCTCAGCACTGGCCCACAGAGGCCTCCACACACTCACCGGGCACGGCCCACAGTGACCAGAACACAGACGCTCCCGGCCCTCGTGACCCGGCCACCTCCACACCAAGGTCGTGCCACCCGGTACGGTGCAGAGCTACATGGACCGTGTGTGGCGATGAGCCCTCACTCATGCCACAGCCCTGCCCATCCTCAGGGCTCCCCGGGGCCTGTGCCCTGCCTTGAGACCCAGCATGCGCCGGCTGACGGATACGCCTCCCCACTCACCTCCCTCCACGCCAGCGCGTACTCTGCATTCCTGCCTGAGCCGCTGGGCTACAAGGCAGCGACGCAAGGGCACTGTGGACACACGAGACCCACAGGAAACCCACATGCAGCAGGAGGTCTCCCCTGCAGGACTTCTGTCCTTAGCCAAGGCCTTGGGAAGAGACAGCATGAGGCCCAGAACTACTTGGGGAAGCTTCCACCTGGGCAGGGGTGGGGATGGAAAGCCACGTGGCCAGCTGTTGGGGAATGTTCTCCCAGGCTGTGGCAGGGCCAAGGGTCTCTGGCCAGGACACACAAGCTGCTTCTGGTACGGACAGGCAGCCCCGCCAGGCACCACCACCATGCGGACCCTCGCCTGGCTGCCGGGGAGATACCCAAAGTCACGGTTCTCGGCCACGGACACGCTGCTGGAGAGGTGGGCCAGGCCTCGTGGTTTTGCCACACATGCTGCTGGCGCCAGCCTTCAGCTCCCGAGGAGGCTCCCAAGGAACTCCAGCGCCTTCTTGCAGGTCCCTCAAGGAGAGGCACACCTCCAGCCGCTTGGTCGCACCCTGCACAGCGGCATCAGACACCCGTTCCAGCACAGGAGACAGATAAGCTGCCGGCACCAAAATGCCACGGGCTTCTTTGTAACGAGCCACCAGGTCTTCACACCGCTGAGCAAAGTGCCAGCCCTTGTCTGTGAAGCATGAGATGGGACGCCTCCCCGCTCCGCTCTGTGGTGACTGCCCCGAGGGCAGTCCGGCCTGGACAGGCCTTCGTCGGGGATGGCTGCCTCCTTGGCTGCCCAAAGGCCCCCTCCCACACCCGCTGCTGTGGGTCCCCACAGGAAGGGTCGAGGACACTGCAGGGCGAGGGCATGGCCTGGGCAGCCTCCTCGGAGGTCCCAGGGACAGACTCACTGCAGTGCAGACGGCAGGCTGATGGGTGCATGAGAGAAACAGAAAGCAGATCCAAAGCTGTGTGCGCAGAGACACCACGGAGGGATTGTACCTGCACCTAGTCCGGTGCTGGCGCCAGAGGCGAGGGGAGGTCTGACAGCAGCGCCTGACCACCAGATGTTTCAGTAACTCGACCATACCCCTGAACCCCGAAACATAGTCCCCAAGTTTCCCCAAGTCTCCTGTCAACCACAAGGAGGGGCCTTTGCCCAAGGCTTCACCCTGTCTGTGCTCCAAGGAGTGCAGCCCTCCCCCGGCCAGCCCTCCCAGCAGCAGACCTGTCCAGGTGCCCACCCCAGGAAGGCACCCAGGTTTGGTTCTCTGCACGCTCTTCCTCCCAGGCCTGGCCATCTTTCCCACGTGAGGTCCCCTCCTGGCCGTCTGCAGCTGCCTGGGCTCCACCCCACTCGTCTCTGACCCGGCCTGGTTGCTCTCATGGTCTCAGCACGTCACAGAACTGGGGGCCTCCTTTCTATACTTTGTAACTGAACATACTTTGTCTTCCCAGAGCCTGGCCTCCTATGCAAGGCCTCCGCGTGCAAGGCCATGCACAGAACACCTCTGGGTTTCTCCTCGGATGCAGGCCATACCAGCTGCACCCACGCCCCATGGCTGCAGCCCTCCCCTCGCCGCTAGCCCAGAGGCCAAAGCAGGCCCACCTCGGGGTCTTCCCACAAGCTGCCCTAAACACCCTTTTCTCTGCCACCTCTTGGCCTTCAGGGCTGTGACCGGGCTTTCACAGGTGCCCATGCAGTCTCCTTGGGCCGTGGGGTTCCCCTGTCAGCAGGGAAGCAGTTGGCCCTGGCTCCCAGAGAAGCCCAGCGGGTTGGGCAGGCACCAGGAGACAGAGCCTTGGTGGGCGCGTTTTCACACACCCTTAGGTCACACGTTTGCGGGTAAGCGGGCTCAGGGCCACAGTCTCCCGCAAGCTCTCCTGACCAGCAACCTCAGAGCTGTGGAGGCCACGCTGTGGCCACGACAACCAGGTCATGCCTGGAAAGGACCCAAACAGTGATGTCACGGGGTGCACAGCACCAGAGAAGACGAGGCATGCCCGGCCAGCACACACTACCATCCGGAATCAGCCCTGCCTGGGCCAGCGCCCTGTCTGCCACAGAGCCTGGCGTTACGTGTTCCTCTCCTCTTGGCCAAAGACAAGTGAAACCTAAACCACTTGTCCCTACTGTGCCTCCAATTTTTTTTTTTTCTTAAATCTCGGAATAATAATAGTAGAACAAACGAAAACCCTTCAACAACGCAGAACCACGCAGGTGCAAACATGGAGCTGGGACGACCTCCGAGGAGTATGTGGTGCCTGACGCACGTACCACCGCACGCACCCCAGGGAAAGCACCACCTGCTCTAACTACCCTGCTTCCTGATCCTGACCAGTGGTGTTCCCAGCAGCGACACAGACACCCGTCTGACCACGAGATGCCTGGAGACCCAGCTGCCCTGCACCTGTCGTCGCCAGGAGACAGCCACGCACACTCGGGCAAAAGAGGACCAGCAAGTGACCCAGGAAGCAGAACGCGTTCAGACCTCGCCCCCACTTCTCCACCAGCTCCGCAGCTAACCAGCAGCTCAGTTGGGACACCTGCTGGGAGAGGAGGATCGAGGGACAGTCCCTGGGAATCACTGTGCTTCTGTGCCTCTGACCTCTGCTGCCTGGGGGAGGGTGACAAGGCAACTCGGATGGGAATGGATGCCCACTGTGGACTTGGCCTCAGGTCCTGACAAATACAATGTATCTTTATTGTACCAGCAAAAAGCCACGTGCCCCAAACCAGCACTTCCACCCAATTAAGAGCTTAATTTTTGTGTTAAAAAAAAAAAAAAAAAAAAAAAACTAAAAAAACCTTGGAAACCCCATAGCTTTGGATTCATTTTCCAATTGTTCTGAGGGAGAAAATAACTTTGGATGGCCCTGAGCATGTGCGCCCTTCAGGGACAGGAGTCCTGGGTGCCAGCAGGGCATCCCGGGAATCTGAGGGCCACCAGGGCTGAGGTTTGGTTGAGCAGAGCTCGGAGCTGTGTGACTGACTTCGTGTCTGAGGTCTGTGAGGTGAGCGCGGTTCACCAAGTAAAGTGCTCCAGCTGGAGACCTGGAGGGGGGCCGGGGCCAGAGGGAGAGCCAGCGTGGAGGACACCGAGAGGTTCCCCAGGTGACCAGAGCGCGGGGCGGGGCGGGGCGTCCTAGCTGGAGCACCTTCTCTCCGCCTTTCCACATGCGGGGAGCGGGCGCGGGGTAACGGTGCTGAGCGCTGGGGCCCTTGTACAGAAGTCACACCCTCCAGTGACCTTCTAGAACTGTCTCAGCTCGCTACATGCATGTCTTCAGAATCCAGACACGTGTGAGACACACCATGCGTCTAGAGAAGGCCGGGGCTCTCTCTTTGTTGTGGCTGGAACTGGGGACAGCGGACGTGTGTATGCACCACAATTGCAACAGAAATAAAACTACGTCCAACGGAAGAAATACGAAATTAAACAAACAGGTGAGAAGAAAAGCGCCGAGCGCTCCGGGGGCCTGGGAGCGGGGCGGGTGCCCGAGGCGGGGGTGGGCGAGCCGCTGCACATGCGTCCGGCGCCGGGCGAGAGCCGAGGGCGCGCGGGGGGGGGCGTGGGCGGGGCAGGCGCCCCGCGGAACGTATGGAAGGTGATGAAGACAGGGAGGGGCGGGGAGAAACCAAGGGCCAGGAGGTGGTAAAATACAAAGAACAAATACAGACAGATGGACACAGACACGGGTCCACTGAGGAATCGAGCGCGAGGTTTGCTACTAGACTTATAGGTCAGTCTCTCAGACGTTGGGTGGTAAACCGTCCAGCCTGCAAATGAATATAGAGGGAAGAAAACAAAGAGACAGGCATCAAGTACAGTCTCTGGGATCGCTGCCACACACCACCAGCCACATCAGCCTCGTCACTTAGCATCCACGGCTGCACCTAGCCCAGCCCGGAGGACCACAGCCGCCGACCACGTAATGGAAAGGAGGCGCCGCTGGAGCACGAGAGAAGCGGACCCTGGGAGGGCGCGCGGGGCGGGCGCCGGCAGCGGTCCCCACGGCTTCTCTGGACAGAGATGGTGGGGACGGAGCACCTCCTCGCGCGGCGGCCGCGCCCACGGCAGAGGTGACGAGCGTGTCCTCCTCAAGGCAGACCCCCAGCTCAGGAGCTGTGCCCTCACACCCCCCTAGCCGCCCCTCCGGACAGAAGGCCCTGTGTTTAGCGGGGACCTGGGGACCTGCACGGAGCGCGCGGCAGACGCCTCGTCTGACCCGGCGGTGCCCGCGCCTCCCCCGGGGCGGCTCTAGCGCCGCGGGCCTCCCTCTGAGCCGCGCACGGCCGGCCCCGGGGACGGGGGGGGGGGGGGGGGCCCCCCCTCCCTTTACTCAAGGGCTGCAGCTACGGGTTTGGCTCAGACGCGGCGGGCAGCGTGTGCTGCCGCCCTCGCCCCTCACTCCGCGGGGGCCCGGCGCAGCTAGCACATGCTCGGAGCCGGGCAAGCTGGGAATCACCTGGGCCGTGCGCTCCGCCGCCGTCAGTGGCTAAGCCGGAGCAGATGTCTGCAGACAGGGAGGCCCGCACGGAGCAAGGCTGCTGGGTCTGAACTGCCTTCCCACACGGGTCTGACGCTGCCGCGGGCCCTGCCCCGGCTTGGGCAGGGTCCTTAGCAGGAGGGGCTCTGCTGCAGTCTGACAAGTGACCTGGGGGAGGGGGGAGAAGGGGTGACAGGCACAGTGAGGCGCTGCGGGTCCTACCGGCCGGCGCGGAGTGCATCTGTCCTCCCCGCTCATTGCTGGG
This sequence comes from Mustela nigripes, assembly GCF_022355385.1. Classification (NCBI taxonomy): domain Eukaryota; kingdom Metazoa; phylum Chordata; class Mammalia; order Carnivora; family Mustelidae; genus Mustela; species Mustela nigripes. Next base: position 87,818,413 of record NC_081565.1, on the reverse strand, counting down.
TGACCTTGGGGAAGCGCAGTCCCTGTAGGCAAAGGGCATGTGGCCCGGTGGCCTGAGTGCAGGTGCCAGGAAATGTGAGACCAGTTGCTCATGCCGTGCCAGGTGTACGGTGTGCCAGTGTGCAAGGAGCACGCCACACCTGGAGCGGCACACCTGGGCACAGGAGGCCTGCTCGCTCTAACTAGTTTGCAGTTCGCTTAGGAATCCTTCTGGAATTCTGGAATTCATGCAATCTGCAGAACTTGCAGTCTGACATGGACCCTGCAGGTTCTCTGTGACAGCAGAGGGTGGGCTCACGGACAGCTCACGGCTGGCTCCCCCCACGCCCCCAACCACCCCCGCGCACTGGGGGACTCCAGCTCACTTGGTCTCCCGCCCAGAGTGTGGGGGTCGCCGCACCCCACAGCCCTACCCCCTCCCTGAAAGGAGCTGCTCTACTCCCCACTTTCAGCAGGTGACAGGTGCCTGGAAAACAGCCAGAGGAAGCAGCTGCAGACCCAGGCAGCACCCTGCAGGGAGGCAGGCCGGCGAGAGAGACCTGAGCCGGGCTGCCCAGAGGCGGCTGAGAGCTCCAAGTAGGCCTGCCTACTCCCAGGGGCCGCCTCACCTGCACGCCTGCCAAGGCTTCCCTGCTCCCACGAAAGGGGAGCCAAGGAGTGCTCTCCCAGGGCTGGGTGCCCGCCTCCCAGGCTGGGTGCCCGCCTCCCAGGCTGGGTGCCCGCCTCCCACCCGCCCGGCTCCAGTGGCGGCCAGGAGGGCACCGACCTGTGCTGGAGGCCACGACCTTGAGCTGCTGCACCAGGGGGTTGAGCAGCTTCCCCGCCTTCAGCTTGCTCTTGCTCTTCCTCCTGCGGCCAGCCGGGGGTGCCGTGTGGAACAGGCCCAGGTTGGGGGGCAGCGGCTTGCCCAGGCGGCGGTACAGGGCCTCGATCTCCTGCTTCTGCTGGCTCTGCAGCTCCGAGATCTCCTTCAGGTGCCTGCAGGAGGGGAGGGCAGGCGGTGGGCATCCTGGTCGCTTACATCCTGAGGGAGTCCGCCAGAGCCCTCGGCACGCGGGAAGGGCGTGAGGGGTGGGGGGCGCAGCCGCAGGGCCCGCTGGGCGACGGCAGGTGCACTGAAGACTCTCAGCCTTCATTGGAACAAAGAGGGCCCCACTGGGGGGCTCTCCTGCACACACACACCCAGCAACACTGACGGGCATGAGGAAGAGCCTCAGGAGATTCAAGTTCTCATGATGCTGCCACTTTCAGTGGTTGGGGAGTGGGGTACGAACAAGCTCACGTCTGCTCACCACACACACCCCACACCTACACCCCGGGGAAGAGAGAAACTGCCAGAACGGGGAGGCTGCCCCAGCCCTTCCAGCAAAGAAGTGTCACTTCCTCTGAGTGAGGGACTCATAGGAGGGCATGGCAGACGAGGGGATGCCCACATGAGCAGTCACCAGCCAGGGACCTGGGGTTCCTGGTGCTACCTGCCCGGGGGGCTCCCGGCACAGGCAGCACCACCCAGGGCTACACGGGTGCGAAGCGGCCATGAAGACCCAGGTGCAATTACTGACTGGGCGAGGGAAGCTTCTAGAAGCCAGAGAAGGACCTTCCTTTGGGGACCCACTGGCCCATCTCACAGCCACTGTGCTCGAGTGCCCGCCTAAGAGCCCTGGGTGATGCCAGCCCCTCAGACGGGACTGCCCTGGCCAGGAGGCTCAGCCCCTCAGCCACACCCATGGCCCATCTTCTCAGGGCATGGTTGGAAATGGGTTGCTCGTGGCTGGACCACAAAGCAAATTCTGGTTTCACCTCTTTTATCTCCAATGCCTACAAGACTTTAGGAAAATTATTCCAAGCAGCAAACTGCCTGTTGCATCAGATCAGCTTCTGATGGGGTGATATTTTGAAGTAAAATTGCCAAGAGCGAGGAAGAGGAAAGGTTACCTGGAGCATCTGACTCAGAAGGACCTAGGGGAGACCCCGAACCTGAGGCTCCCGCCCCGGGGCTGCGGCAGGCAGCTCAAAGTGCAGGCCTGCTGGGCTCTAAGAACCACGAGTGCCCGCCACCCTGTGGCCCGGCACCAGTGTCCCCCATGGTGCCCACCGGGTCTGAGCAAGCAAGGCTCCCTTCTATCAGGTGCCATCAACTCCCTGTCCCCCTCCTAAATGGTTTCCCTTTTCCACTGGGATCCATGGCCCCTCTACCAGGCAGGAGCCTAGACTTCTCTCTTAATACCCCCCTTCCTCAGACCCCGAAACCCTGCCTTTGATGCAACTCTGGAACTCACCCTGCCCCCACCTCCAGGCTCTGCCCCCTGAGAACCCACAGCAGCTTCCCCCAGACCCTCCTCCAGCCCTTCCACAGCTCTCCTCTTGGCTCCCCCTTGTTCCTATGGACCACAGGCTCCCAGAGCGACCACCAGCCCAGAGTGAGAGCGTACAGATGAGCCCCGCAAGGACATCTATCCTCGGACCGAGTGCCTCCCTGACTGCCTCCGAGCCCAGTGGCTGCCCCGGGCCAGTGCTCAGCTGTGGGCTGCTCGGGGCACCAGGAGGAGGGGCTACAAGTGCCTCGTCCTGACATCGTGGCTGGGGCAGGTGGGAGGGAGGGCAGGGCACTGGGGCTGGTGTGGGTGGGCAGAGGGGAGGTGAAGGTGGGTGGGGGGGAGCGAGGCTGGGAGAGGGGAGGGGAGGCAGGGCCGGGGGAGGTGGGAGCAGGGGAGGGGGAGGCGGGACTGGGCATGGGCGGTGGCGGGCAAAAGAAATAATGGCACTTCGGTGCAGTGTCTCCAACACAGCGGGGCACGTCACACTTGCTAGGGGGAAGTGCCAGCCCAGTGAGGGTCAGCACAGGAGACCAGGCACCGGATCAACCTGCTGCAGGGCTGCTGCCTCTGCCCTGTCCCCAGCACAGGCAGCCCCAGGCGGACACGGTGGGACCCCCGGCTTCAGCTATGGACGGTTCTTCCCTGAGCCGCCCCTGGTGCCTTCATCTCAGGACCTACTTCTCCCGAAGACTCTGCAGCTCCTTCCTGATGTCCGCATCCTCGATCTCTGAGTCATTGTCGCTGCTGATGTAGGACGACTGGGAGTGGAAGGAGGTCACGCTGATGGTGGGGACCTTCACACCCACCCTGCTGGGCGTCTCTGGACCTGGGGAGCCAGCCCGCGAGGACCTGTGCAGGAAGGCGGTGGCCTTCTTCACCAAGTCGCTGGCCACACCACCACCACTGCTGGGCAGAGAGGCGTGCTTCTGCATGGGGGGCCTCCTGTGCGGACACTCGTCCCCAGAGTCGCTGGACACCGGCTCGCCCGCACCGACCTCGATGGATGAGGCTGTCTGCGCCCGCCGCACAGCCAGCTTCACGTCGGGGCTGTGGGGGGCCTCCTCCAGGTACACGTCCGGGGGTGCCGAGTACCGCAGGCTGTGGGGGGAGCCCAGGGTCCACTCGTCCTGCGTGCTGACCACCGAGAACCGGCCCACGGTTTTGGCTGGTGAGCTGCCATCCTGCTGTCCCAGACGCTTCTGGGGGGACTCTGAGGCCAAAGCGCCCTGCATCTGGGGGTGGCTGGCCTGGCTGTGTTCCGTCAGTGTCCCCAGGCAGCTTGTTGTGGGCTGAGCTGAGGATTCCCCGGGGACCCCACTGCTGCGGCCTGCGGGCTCCCGATGTGCAGAGAAGGCAGAAGCAGGGACATCCTTGAGAATGCGTGGAAAGGGCAAGTTCTCAGCGCACGGCGGCAGGGCGGAGACCCCACCGACCAGCGGGCGCCCCAGAGAACGCTCCTTACCTGGGGGGCACCTGGTGCTGTGGGCAAGCCTGAGGCTGTCACTTGGCTCAAAGAAGATTCTGCTGTAGGAATGTCAAAGTCATTACTCGGGCTGGTGTAGAGGGCAGGGCAGGAGCGGGCACCCTCAAGCTGAACCAGATCGGTGAGAGGAAGGGGACCTACAGTGTGTGTGCTCGGCAACGGGGAGAACTCAGAACATTCCAGGGTGTCCTACCAGTGTTTCTTCTCAGGAGACCTCCAATAACTCGGGGAAAGGAGGGTCCAGCCTAGCACCACTTGGGTCCCCGGAGGCACCTGCTTGAGAACCTTGGGTGCAGCCACGCCCTCTACACCCCTGCTGACCATCACCTGTCCCGCCCGTCCCTTCTGACCCCTGACAGCGTGGGCCTGGGTCACAGGTTATCTCTACATCTCCAATGACGAAAGGTCTCAGGAGGCCCTGCGTCAAGAGCGCCAGTGTCTGGGGAAGGACCGTGTCCTCTGAGGCTGTCTCCCCATCTACGGGGTAGACACGGCGTGGGATTCTGACCACCTTTCCCACGGCTGCTGAGTGTCGGGCAGAAGAGCCGCTGTGCTGGCGGGGCTGGCCTGTGCGGAGACCTGCACACAGTAAAGGAAAGCCTCAGGCAGGCAGGGGCTGTGTGCCAGTCCGGAGCCAGACTGATGTGCTTGTAGCAGGGGTGGGGGGACAGCCTCTGGCAAGGTTTGGGGGGCTGTCCCTGCACAGACCTGGGGAGACCAAGACCCAGTGTCACCACTCACCCATGGCCAGTGCCTGACGCCCGTTCTCACACCCCTGCAGCGGGAACCAGCCACCCTGTCTTCACACAGCTCTAGGCACGGGGTTCACAGTCAACTATATTCCCTCTCTTTCCGGACAGCTCTGACTCCAGAAATGTTTACCTTTTCCAAACTAGAATATGTTTCCTTAGAGTTGCCCCATCAGCCGGGCGCTCCAGAGGCGAGGGTTTGGGACTGGCTACGCTGACGTCCCCGATGCTACGGGAGGGGCTCAGCGTGAGATTCTTGTGCAAGGAAGTCAGAAGACGGAACAGGCACTCCTCGCACTGTCCAGCACATTCCTGCTTTACCACCCGACTCTCACTTTCCCAGGGAAATGGCACATGCTACAGCTTCTGACCCCACTGCTGGCTGTCCCCCTCTCTCTACAGCGTGACACCCAAGAATGCGGTGTCCAGAGGTCCGACCAGATCCGGCAGCCCGCTCCCCTCACTCTGCGACCTGGGGCATCGCCTGCCATGGACGCATACCCAGAGGCCTCTTACAAGGTCAGCTGGATCCCTGTCTTCCTAATCTCTGGAGGAATTCCAGGCCAAGAAGAAACCCCACACCTTCGAAGATCAGACCAGCGCCCTTGGGCTGAGACACGGGTGTTCCCACAGAGAGGCACCCCAGGACCCTCAGAGGAAGCCCGGATCCAGAAACTCGATGGCCCCAGCCTGGCCACGTCCATGGACCTGCTGGAAGCCCCTGGCCCCAGCCTGCGCTCTGCCAAAACGACCTTCAACACCCTGTAACCTTCTCAAGGAGCATGGGACTAGGGGACACGTGCCAGAGCACTTCGAGGGCACGGGAGCCGGCAGCTGCTTGCACTCTGACGCCCAGCCATCTGGGCTTTTCCCTGTTTCCATGGAGGATCTTCTCACCTTGGGGCGTGAGCATGTCACGGTTTGTTAGAACACAGGGGGCTTTAACTAACACCTCACGACAGCCGCTGCTATGTCTGAGCCCCACCCACGGCGCTATGGGGGTGAGGGATAGAGATGCGGCATGCTTCGGAGCAAGAAGGGCGCCTCATGGGCACTGGGGTTCTGACCTGGGACCCAGGGCTCATTACCTGTCATCGGCGAGGACCCAGCCTGCTCTGGCGCAGCCGCCAGCTCAGGAGCCGGTTCTGACTTGCCTGGCTGCAGGAAGAAACAGCAAGAGTCACAAGTCTCGCCTGCTGACCTCCGTAGCTAACCGGCGGATCTCACCCATGAGAGCTGGACCCCTCCCCCAGGCCACCCCAAGCAGAGCCCATGTAAGCCAGGTCCCCCAACCTGCACACACATCCCAGTTCCCCAAATGGGCCACTCTGGCAACACACCCGGAGTTGGCCTCAGAGAACAGGACAGTCAGGGCCACGGGAGGCAGCTACATGCCTTGGGAACCCGCCACCCTGGTGGGACCAGGACTCACCACAGACTGGGGCTCCAGGGTCAAGTCTCGGTCCCCTGGCTCCACAGGGGTCCCAGCCGAGGCTGAGGAGGTGGGCATGTGCTCCTGGTAGAGCAGGGTTCGAAGCTTCTCATCCAGGCTCTTGATGGTGCTGTCCACAAAGCCCACCCTAGGGGGCGGCCCCTCCCCATCTGACTCCAAGGCCGAGGGCGGCTGGGGGGGCACAGTGGGCCCCAGTGGGGGGCTAGGGAGCTGGGGGGTGGCCAAGCTGATGGCCCCCACCACAGGGGGAAGAGGGGATAGAGGCTGGCCCAGGGCAGGCTGAGGGGTCCCACTGGGGGCACTGGGGGCGCTGGGTGCTGGGGCTGGAGCCCGCAAGGGCTCACCCTGGGCAGCGGCTTCCTTGGCTGAGGTGGGCTCTCCCAAAGCTGTGGGGTAACGGGGGGCCTCCAGAGGTGGGGCACAAGGCCCTCCGCCTGCTCCCAGAGGCTGTACAGCAAGCTGGGTGTCTTGAGTCTCTGCCAGTGGCTGGGGGGTCTCGCGCTCACTGGCCACCCCCTGAGAGGTCCCTGGGCCCCCCGCCTGCACGGCAGGCCCCATTACTGGCTCTGGCTTGGGGCTGGCAGCTGGTGCAGCTGCGTCCTGGGGCAGAGCAGTCACAGGAGGGGAGGATGGCACCAAAGGGGCTGGGGCACTCCCAGGGGTATCCCTGGGGCCTGCTTGGCTCAGAGGCTGCGGACTGGCTGGGAAGCCGGATTTTTCTTTTAAGGACAGCTGGTCTTTACAGGGCGCTGGATCTAGAAGAAATAGGAGAAAAGCCTTTGTACCTGCCTCCCATGGTCCTGAGAGAGGCCTTCTATGAGCTGCAGGCTCCGCACGCTGGTCTTCTATCCTTGTGCAGTGCACCAACTTCACACGTGGCCTGGCCCCTGCCGGAGGTGCCTTCCGAGGTCCTGCAGCAGCCTGGCTTCTCTCTCCGGGCCTCCACCCCAACACTGTCCCCTCAGCGCCACGGGCATGCCCACCCCCTTCCCTTGGCCTGCAGCCCTCAGTCAGGCACAACCCGCCTCTCCAAGCCCCCCGCACCGCTAGGGGAGCTACAGGAATCACAGCTCTGTGATCGCTTCCACGGGCCACCCCACAGGGTCACCAAATGAACTCAAAAAAGGAAGATACCTATGCGGTGAGGCCCACACTGGCCCCCGCCCCAGAGCATGAACTTCCCATGGACAGGAGTCGATGAGGTCAGAAGCAGCCACACCAGCGCCCTGCCAGGGGCCGGGAAGGATCCTCCGGGGGGAGCCCTGGGAACCAGGCGGTAGAACGCGGCTCCTCGGCCTCCCGCCCAGGAAGCCCCGGGCCTGGGAACACCCAGAGGACGGTGGATGTCCTGTTTCCTGGACCAACTTGTCCTTTGAACCCACCTCACTTGACACTGCACACAACAAAAAGGAGAAGCTTACAGAGATCAAGCGGGAAGGAGAGCGCGGCCGGGACCCCGCGGCCCGGACTCCCACTGCCCCTCCCCGGGCAGGTCACCAAACTCCGCATCTGGTTTTCTTCACGGCAGCGCCCTGTGAGCACGTGCTCTAAACACCAGAGCGCAGATCCGCCCGTGGGAGCAGCGCGTCAAGCGGCTCCTGTTCATTCCCTCCGGTCTGGCTTCTCTCTCCGGCCCTTGGATCCGCGGAAGGCGGCCCGGGGCGCGTCTGCAGAGTTTCACTCGGCGATGCTCCCGCGACACTCGAGCTGCGGAGGTGCGGATACGCACCACTTGCTGCCGGTCTGGGACACGACGGACACACGCGTGTGAGTGTGCCTGGGCACCTCTGCTGGGCACCCAGCCCGGACGGGGCTGCCGGTGAGAGGGGCCGCAGTGCGCAGGACGGTGCCCCCCGCTCCGCATGCCCTCCCGGGGAGTGGATCACACCTAGTGTGAAGCTGTTGTTTACCGTGGTGGGAACACTCCGTGCGAGGTCAACCCTCCTGGCACAACTTTGTGTTAGTTCGGTCCCGGTGTCCGCAGCTCAACAACACACAGGCTCCTCCATCCACAAGTGAAACTTCATCCCTCCAACGCCCCCCACCCTCCCCCGCGCCCTCCCGCTCTGCTCCCAAGTTCCAGAACTCTCGGGGACCCTGGTCAGCATCGCGGAACTGTGCAGTGTCTGTCTTTTGGTGACTGACTGATCTCACTTGACATAACATCCCCGAGGCTCATCCATGTTGCTCCCAAACGGCAGCGTTTTCTTTTTCAAGGATAAATACGATGTCCTTGTAAGCAGCTGCCACGTTTCATTCATCCATCCACGGAACACTGAGGCTGTTTCCATGTCTGGGCCATTGTGAATGGTGCTGCAGGGAATGTGGTGGTGCAGGTGTCCCAGAGCCACTGACCTCCCGTCCTGTGGCCATGCAGCTGGCGGGATGACTGCGTCATATGGGAGGAGCCCTTTTTAATTCTCTGAGGAAGCTCCACTCCATTGTCCAGAGTGGCCACACCAATTCGCGTTCCTGCCAACAGCACAGGAGGGCCCCCCTTTCTCCGTATCCTCACCAATATTTATCTTTGTGTTTGTTAAATTAGCCCTCCCGACAGGCGCACGGTGGTATCTCTGCCTTTCATTCGCATGTCCCAAGGGAACAAATTAAACCGAGCATGTCTTGGGCTGATCTGGACACATGCTTTCACACCACACCTGTCCACGCCCCTTGCCTGTTTTTCGGTAGAGCTGCCCTTTCCCTTTTGATTGGCTGGAGTTCTTCATGTGTGCTGGATAAGAACACACTGTAAGTATCTTCTCTCATGCTGCAATTTGCCTGTTTGCCCAATTAGCAGTCCTTTAGTGAACAGGACTGACTAATCTTAACGTAATCAAATTTAACCAACTTTTAGCCCGTCTCTCCTTCAGCGCTTTTCGTGAAGATGTTCTCCTGTGTCACTTTTACATTGAGATTCACAATCCACTAGTAACGAGTTTTACAGCAGGAGGTTAGAAGCAAGGATTATTCTCCCAGTGTGGACAGCCCATTGTCCCAACTCTTTCTGTTTTTAAAGATTTCATTAGAGAGAGAGAGGGAGAGAGCACGCATGAGCGGGGGCAGAGGAGAGACTAGCAGACTCCCACTGAGCGCACAGCCCACCTTGGGGCTGGATCTCGGGACCCTGAGCTCACAACCTTATCCAAATGAGCCACCCAGGTGCCCCCAACTCCCTCTTCATTTCAAAGACCATCCTGTCCTCACAGCTCTGCAGTCAGACAGCTCTTGTCAGTCAAGATGTGGGCACAGCTCTAGATGCTTCTACTCCATAGCTCAGTGTAATCCTGCTCCAGTGCCACAGTGTTTCCATGGCTGTGGGTTTACATAATTAGTCCTGACACTTGATAGAACCACTTCCTTCCTCTGAGATAGTCTCTTGCCTTTTCCTGGCCTTTGCGTCTCCACAAATACAATATAATCAGCTTGTCAATGCCCATAAAACACTGTTACAATTTTAACTAGGACCACACGGAATCTATAAGTCCGTTTGAGGAAAAGTAATGTGCTTACAATATTGAGTCTTCCAATCCATGAACATGGTATGTATCTTCTCATTCATTTCTTTTTAAGTTTCAGTATTTAAAGGTTTGGAGTATAAAGGACTTTTATTTTTTAGATCTATCTCTATTTGATGTTTGGTATTATTTTGTTAGTACAAAGGGAATTTTTCTAAATTTTCTAATTATTGCTTATATAGAAAAATAACTTATTTAGCTACCTCACTACACTCCCTTAATTTTAATAATTTCTAAGTTTTAATTTTCACATATGTGCCATATAGTCACTTTGCCAACAAATAATAATTTATTTCTTCCTTTCAAATCTTGACAGCTTTTAAAAATAATCATTTAAGGGCTTAAGTGGGTAGAAGAAGGATCAATGAAACAAGATGGAATTGGGAGGGAGACAAACCAAAAGTGACTCTTAATCTCACAAAACAAACTGAGGGTTGCTAGGGGGAGGGGGGTTGGGAGAAGGGGGGTGGGATTTTGGACATTGGGGAGGGTATGTGCTTTGGTGAGTGCTGTGAAGTGTGTAAACCTGGTGATTCACAGACCTGTACCCCTGGGGATAAAAATATATGTTTATAAAAAATAAAAAATTTTAAAAATAAATAAATAAATAAATAAGATAATAATGAATATTAAAAAAATAAAATAATCATTTAAGGGCCATTAAACAGAGGTAAAAAATATATATTATTACCACAAATATTACTACACATTAATTTCTACCTCAAAATGGGAAATGTTTTAGCAAACATATTCTTCAGAAAGAATTATAATTTGGCCCCAAACAATGTTATAGCAAGGGCTTCTTCATAAAAGATCAATATCTTATTCTGTTCAGATGTTTAATAAAAAGTAATAATGTTAAAAGAAACATCACCTTTTATGAAACACCAATATGGAATTACATTGAAAAATCAGAATAATCATTCAGCTCTGAGCATCTATTATGGGAGCCTACCTTAAATTGGTACCAACTCAAGCCAAAATTTACTTCAGAAAACCTTATTGTGAGGTGAATGAATGTTCTTCAGATGAAAGATAAAGCTACTGTACCATTACCATAACACCTCCAAAAATATTTACAAAAAGTGGACAGCGAACTGGCTCTTAAACTTGACCGCAGATTGAACTCACTTGGAGGAGCAAAGACGAGGACACTGGCTCCCATCTGCGGAAATTCAGATTTTACCATATGGGCACACTTCTTCAGTCCTGCTGCTTTTCTTTCTCTATTTCTTTTTCCCTTTCTCCTCGTCCTCACCCTCACACCGTGCTTCTCCTTCTTTCTTTCCTGATGTCTTACACCACACCATTGCACTAAGACCTCCAGGAGGGTACAGAAAGTAAGTGGTGATAAGTGATAATCTGTTGCTCTCCATCTCAAAAGGAAAGCATTCAACACACCACTATTAGATACTTGCTGTTGCTTTTTAAATAGATATTCTTAATCAAATTTAACTAGTTCACTTTTAACCTATCTTCTTCTTATTCAGAGGCATTGATAGACTTTGAATCTTACAAAATGCTTTCTTCCATCTACTGAGATGATCACATGATTCTTTAATATGCACCCCTGGCAGCCCCCATTCCCCTTTCTGACTCGATGAACTCCCCCTGCCCCACACCAGACATCATACAGTATTTGTTTTTCTCCCTATGGCTTATTTCACTTAGCCTGATGACTTCCATGTTTATTCATGTTGTCACAAATGGCAAGATCTCCTAGTTTTTATGGCTGAATAGTATTCCACTCTATATATTTGCCATATTTTCTTTATTCATTCGAGTGTTGACACGTAGCTTGTTTCCAGATCTTGGCTATTGGGAATAATGTTGCAAGGAACACAGGGGTACGGATATCTCTTCAAAATAGTGACTTTTTCACCTCTAGATCCAGAAGTGGGATTGCAGGATCATATGGCAGTTCTAATTTTAATTTTTTGAGTAACCTCCACACAGTTTTCTATAATGGCTTTACCAGTGTGTATTCCCACCCGCAGTACACGAGGTCTCCCTTTCCCCTCACGTCCTTGCCAACAATTGTCATCTATTGTCTTTTTGAAAATAGCCATACTGACAGGAGTGAGGCAATATCTCACTGTGGTTTTGATTTGCAGTTGCCTGATGATCAGTGATGTTAAACACCTTTTCATGTATCTGCTGGCCATCTGTATGACTTCCTTGGAAATATACCTATTCAGATTCTTTACCTATTTTAAACTGGATTATTTGAGGCATCTTTTGTTTCTGCTTTTGAGTTGTGTGAGTTCCTTACATATTTTAGATATTAGCCCCTTACCAGATACATGGTTTGCAGATATTTTCTCATTCTGTAGGATGCCTTCTCATTTTATTTCTTTTGCTGGGCAAAAGCTTTTTAGTTTGATGTACTCCCAGTTAAAATGTTTGCTCTTGTTGCTTGTGTTTTTAGTGTCATAGTCATTGTCAATGAGTTTTTTCCTATTTTCTTCTGAGTTTTATGATATCAGGTCTTTAATCCACTTTGAGTTGATTTCTGTAAGTGGTGGAAGGTGAGGGTCCAATTTCAGTCTTCTGCGTGCAGACATCCAGGTTGCCCAGAACCATTTACTGAACAGACTATCCTTTCCCCGTTGTGTATACTTGGCACCCTTGTCATAGATTAGCTGACCAGACATGCAGTCTCTCTCTTTTTTTTTTAAGATTTTATTTGAAAGAGTGAGAGAGCACGAGTGGTGGAGGGACAAGCAGCTTCCCCGCTGAGCAGGGGGCCCGATGTGGGGCTCCATTCCAGGACCCTGGGATCAAGACCTGAGCTGAAGGCAGATGCTTAGCTGACTGAGCCACCCAGCTGCCTGCCCCCAGAGTCTGACTCTTGATTTCAGCTCAGGTTTTGCTCTCGGGGTGGTGGAATCAAGCCCTGCATTGGGCTCTCTGCACTCAGCACGAAGTCTGTTGCAGATTCTCTTTCTCCCTCTCCCCTTCAATGCATGCTCTTCCTCTTCTCGAAATAAATAAAATCTTAAAAAAAAAAAAAATTGGGAGAAGTCACCAGTGGTCTGGACTTTTATTTGTTGGGAGATTTCTAATTACTGATTTAATCTCCTTATAGTTATACAGCCCTTCAGATTTTCTGTTTCTTCATGATTCAGTCTTCATAGGCTGTGTCAGTCTAGACATTTATCCATTCTTCCTAGGTTATCCAATATGTTAGCCTAACTGTTCATGGTAGTCCCTCATGATGCTTTATAATCCTGTGGAATCAGCTATGACGTCTCCTCTTTCAGTTCGGTGTCCTTTTTTCTTAGTCTAGCTAAAAGTATGTCCATTTTTTTTTTACCTTTTCATAAAAGCTTGCTCTTCATGTATATGTTGTATTGTTTTTCTGGCCCATTTATTTCCACACTTATCTTTTATGTTTCCTTCCTTCTGCAAACTTTGGGCTAGTTTGCTTTTCTTTTTCTGGTTCTTGGAAGTGTGAAGTTAGATTGTTTCTTAATGTCGACTTTTATCGCTATAAACTTTCCTCTTAAAACTGTTTTTGCCACATCCCTTAAGTTTTGGAATTTTCATTTGTCTCAAGATATTTTATTATTTCCCTTTTGATTTCTTCTTTGACCCGCTGGTTATTCAGAAGTATGTTGTTTAGTTTCCATGTATTTGTGCATTTTCCTGTTTCCCTCTTGTCACTGATTTCTAAAGTTTCATACCAGATTGTCAAAAAAGATAATCATGTGATTTCAATCCCTTTAAATTTGTTAAGACCAGTTACATGATCTAACAAATGATATATCCTGGAGATTTTTCCATGTTTGTTAAGAAGAATGTGTATTCTGCTACTGTTTGAGGGAGAAAGGAGGTATTCTGTGTATGTGCCTGTTAAGTCCATTGATTCTTAAATGTCGTTCCAGTCAATATTTCCTTATTGACTTTCTGTTTGATCTATCCATTGTTGAAAGTGAGGTATTTAAGTCTATACTGTCTATATATTTTGAATTGTGAACTTAATCCATGTTCATATAAAGAAATTATTGAGAAGTAAGGACTTGCTATTGCCATCTTGTTGTTTTCTGGCTGTTTTATAGTTCCTTTCTTCCTCTCTTCTGTCTTCCTTGGTGATTTGATGATTTTTTGTAGTGGCATGCTTTGTTTCCTTTCTCTTTACCTTATATATTAGAGCTATTTGTGATAACTGTGAACCTTACATTAAAAAATATGGTTATAACAGTCCATTTTAAGCTGATAACTTCAATTGCACACTGACACTCCCCCCCATTTTATGTTTTGATAACACAATGTACATCTTTTTTATATTTTGTATCCATTAAAATTATTGTGACTATAGTTATTTTTAATACTTCTGTCTTTTAACTTTCTACTAAATTTAAGTGATTTACACACAACAATCATATTCTGAATGACCATGTACTTTTACCAGTACGTTTTACACTTTCATGTGTTTTTATGTTACCGAGGAGCATCCTTTCACTTCAGCTTAAAGAGCTCTCTTTAGCACTCCGTGTAAGGCAGGTATAGTGGCACTGAATTCTCTCAGTTTTGTCTGAGAAAGTCTTTATTTCTCCTTCATTCTTGAAAGACCGCTTCACCAATATTCTTCATTATCGGTTTTTTACTTTCAGCACTGAACTCTGCCATCCCATTCTCCCCTAGCCTGCAAGGTTTCTGCTGTGAAATCTGCCGGAAGCCTTGTGGGTATTCACTTGTTTGAAATGAAGTGGGTTTTCTTTTTTTTCCCCAGGTCTTGCTGCTTTCAAAATTATCTCTGTCTTGATTTTTGATAGTTTAATGTGTCTTGGTGAAATCATCTTCAGGTTGAATCTATCTGGGTTCCTGTAATATTCGTGTGCCTGGAGGGACACATCTCTTCCTAGATTTGGCAATTTCTTAGATAAGCTTTCTGCCCTTTCTTTCTCTCTTCTCTGGGACTCCCACAATGCAAATATGAGTTGCTTGATGGTGCCCTGTAATTCACACAGGCCCTCTTCACTTTTTTTGGTCATTGTTCTTTTTTCTCGTCGGACTATATAATTTCAAATGACCTGTCCTGATGTTCACGAATTCTTTCTTCTGTTTGATCTAGTCTGATGTTCATGCTGTCTCCTGCGTTTTTGTTTTGTTTTGTTTTTTCATTTCATTCATTGTATTCTTCAGTATTTGGTTCTTTTCATGATTTGTTTCTCCACTGAACTTCTCATTTTCCTCACATTCTTTTTTTCTGGTTTTGCTGCATTGTCTACATGTATTCTGTTAACCTTAAAAATAAAACTGTCAGTTATTTTACCAGGAAAATGGGTTTATTTGGGAATAAGAGAGAACTGCAGTCTGGCACAAGCAAGCTATGGCAAAAGCACAGGCAAGTTGGGAGAACGAAACGAGAGGAGGCTCCTTTAGAGAGGAAAGGATGTATCCAGAGGGACTGTTGTAAACTAAAAGCTCACTGGAGTGAACTGGGAGCTGGAAGTCTAGTGGCCTCTCCCTGTCTGAGCTGAGACTGCTTCTCATCGACTGGGCTGGTGCCCGGGATGGAAGAAAACTTCCTCCCTCCTGCTGGAGCAGTGAAGTAGCATCCACTTGTGAGGTCCTTCTCTTCCCGTTGAATCTGCAGCTGAAAACCAGTTCTTGGTGTGAGAGCTCCCCCTGCCAGCTTCTGAACTCCATTTTAGATGAGGTTTTCTTTTTTCTTGTAGCTCACCAGAGCGCCTTAAGATAGTAAGTATGAGGGCGCCTGGGTGGCTCAGTGGGTTAAGCCGCTGCCTTCGGCTCAGGTCATGATCGGGCGCCTGGGTGGCTCAGTGGGTTAAGATAGTAAGTATGAATCCTTGGACAGTTCATACATCATCAATCCTTTGGGGCCGGTTACAGGAGAAGTGCTGTGTCCCCTGGTGGTGTCCTGTTTCCTTGCCTGCCAGTTTCTCGTAGCCTCCTGTTGCTAACTTTGCATTTGACGAAGCAGTCATCTCTTGCAGCCTTTACAGATGGGTTTTGGTGGTGGAAGACCACCCGTGAGTGGGTGCAGAACGCCAGCTGTGGTGGTTCCAGGCACAGGACAGGCCCAGCAGGGCAGTCTCTGTGCAGACTGTGTCAGCACAGATGGCAGGGACCCGTGACTGCAGGTGGCTGCAGTGGCTGTGGGGGTCTTCAGTAGTGAAGGCTGCCGGGTACCTTCTGAATTTTTTCTCCCCTGGGAATGCTGCAGCTGAGGTGATCCCTCCTGGCACTGGGTCCAGCTGCCGGGCACCCGCACAGTAGTGGCGCACAGGTGTCTGAAGTGTGGGTGCCTAGGGCACAGATACCGAACAGGGGTCTGGAGTGCAGGCACCGAGGGGTGATGGCTCCAGGGCCCCCGGTGCACGTGTGTGGAGTTGCCACAGAGCTGAGATCTGGAGCATGGGTGCACCCAGAGCAGCCAGGGGCCTGGGATCTGCATGGGGCTGGGGAGCCAGTAGACAGTCCTGATTCGAGGGTGGCATAAGAGAGCAGATCCTTCTGGAAAGAGGGTGCAGCAGCAGCACTTTCCCTAGAGGGTCTGTGGTAGCAATGGCCAGTGGTTACGCCCATGGCAAACACTATGTCTTTTGTGAAACAGGCCACTGGGGTCTGCCAACTAGCACATGGGTACTCTGCTGCGAAAGCTGTGGGGAGCCCAGGCGCCACAGGGCCGCAGAACTCCTCCAAGGTCCTCTCCAGGGCATGCCACTGGGGACCACGATAGCACCCACCATGGGACTGATAGAGAGCCCCACCGCCTTCTCTGCTCCTAGCCACTTTCTGAGGCCTCACGTGAGCCTGTCTCCCCAGCCGTCCTTTCAAGGCAGTAGCACTTTTGCTCCACTGTGTTGCCACTGGTTCTTAACTGGACAACTGAGTCCTCCCAAAGCTGTTTCCATTAACGGACAGATGTCTAAGAGCTTTTCTGGGGTGCAGAGGCTGGTACCTCCCAGTTATCCCTGGATGGGCCTGTTTCTCTCTCTGTGGTTTGAATCTGAGTTCTCTACTCCTTACTTGGATTCCATTCGTCCTTTCCCTCTTTCCAACAACTCTCGTCTGTTTCCCAGCACCGGCGGGATCCTTCCGTGTCATTCTGATGAACTCCTACTGGCTGGGGCAGGGCAGCATCCAGCCCCTCCCTTGTGCGGCAGAACAGCTGTCCCTGTGCCGACTGCAGCAGATGCCTGGAGCCGTGCATCTGGCCTCCTGGCCACACACCTGTTCTAGAGACAGGTTCAACTCCGGGCCCTGCAGAGCGGACTCGGGCTCTGGTCCAGAACTTTAGAATCTTCCTGAACAGAAACAATTCTCTTTTCTAACCTGTACTTGACCCCAGAAGACAACACCCTGACTCTTCCAGCAATCTTGCCACCACAAGGGACAAGTGTGAGAGGGTTTTTAATGAACTGATTTAGGTTTTTTTGAAATATTTATAGCACTTTTCAGATTTTCTGTATCTTATGTAAGTTTGGTAAGTTGTATTTCTCCAGGACATCATCCGTGTTTTGAAATGTACCGGCTTGCATTACACACAGTGTATTTTCCTCTTCTCAGGGTCAGACTGCAGTTACGTCCTGCTCATGCCCGAGACGGAGTACGCCTTTTCCACAGTCGGTCTCATCATGGGCAACCAATTTCATTAGACATGTGAAAGAGCCAGTCTCAAGCTTTGTTAACACTCTTTTGTATGTTTTAGATTTTATTAATCTGTGCTCTTGTCTGTTATATTTCCTCTTTATTTGATTTTTCGTTTTCTATCAGACACTGATTTTTAGCCTTTCCTTCTTTCTAATATATGCATTTCTGCAAAATTATAGCTTTAGCTGCATGCCCAGGTTTTAATATGTAATATTCTCATTTGCATGGTTTTCATGTCCTGACCATTCAGAGTATTTTCTTAATTTCCACTGTAATTTTTTCTTTGCTTCATGGAATATTTATAAGTGAATTTCATACACACACACACACACACACACACACACACACACACACACTTCTTAACTGGAAAATATAAAGAGACCTTTTAGGGATCTCTTGTTTTTGAATTCCAGTTTACATCCAAATGTAGTTGGAAAACATGCATTGAATGATTTGATCCTTTGGAATTTACTGAGATTTGCTTTGTGTCCTTCATATAGTTAATTTAGAAATACTCTATGTGGACTTAAAAACAAATGTGTACTCTCCAGCCACTGGCTGTTCTACATATAGACCAATAATGCTAATTCTATTGTTAAAATCCAATATATCCAAACTGATTTTTGTCGTCTTGTTCTAAAGGCTATAAAACTCACATAACAATTCCAGATCTATTTCTTCATTTGCTTCCGCTTTTGCTTTATATATGTTAAGGCTGTGTTATTAGAGACACACAAACATGGAATTATTCTGTCTTCCTGGAAAGCTGAACTCTTCTCCATTATGACTTTGCCTTAAAGCCTATTTTGTGTGATACAAAAAGATCTTTACTAGCTTTCTTTGGTATTCGCATGCCATGTTTTCCCCATTTCTTTACATTTAACTTTTTGCATTCTTTGATCTTAGTTTGTTATTGGTTTGTTCTCTTTTTTCATGTTGGGCAATCTTTGATATTTAGTCCATTTATATTTAATTATTGATCTATTTGGGTAAAAACTACCACCTTACCAATGATTTTCTATGTGTTGTGCATGGTCAACGTTACTTTTTCTCTCCTCCTTGTCTTTTGTTAAGAATTCTTCCCTACTACACCCCACCATGAGTGTATGAGTGATCTACTATTTTATAATTCCCACAGGGGCATTCTAGAGACAATACACATTCTTGATTTTAGCTCTTCCCAGACAATGCAAGAACCCAGGAGCCCTGTGAGTACAATTCTCCCCTCTAGTAAATACGCCTGTATTTTCATGTATTTTAACACGACAGATATGTTTCAACTCTCGGAAGACACTACGCTTTTCTACAGTCAGCATTCACTTAGATCTGCCCGTGTATCTATAATGCCATTACTTTTATGCCCTCCTGCATTTCTGACATTCCAACAGGGGTCACCGTTCTTTTGCCTAAAAATATCCCCTCCAGTATTTCTCCCGGTGACATGTATAGGTAGTGAACAGCTGCAGTCTCTATTCTGTCTTCCTGTCGGCAGGACCCTGCTGCCAGGCAGGGGGTCAAAGCTGGCACTTATTCCTTTATCGCACGAGGGTAGCAACATTTCTCGGTCTCCTGGCAGCCCTGTGTCTGCTGAGACAGGAGCCATCCAAATCACTGTTGCCCTTAGAGGCACCTGCTTTTTCCTCAAGCATTCTTTCAGTTCTGTTTGCCTCTGGTTTTCCTAACTTTCACCATAACATCCGTTAAGTATAATTGTTTCTCCTAATTTGGAGGACTTCTGGAATTTGTGGTTAATGCCTTGCAACTCTCCACATTATTTCCTCACAATGGACTCTGTCCCATTCTCTTCCTTTCTGGGGCACGGATTATATCACGTTTAGTTAGTTAGTTAGTTAGTTGTCAGAGAGAGAGAGCCTGCCGCTCTGCCTGCTTGTGCTTGCACGCTCTCTCTCTCTGACAACTAACTAACTAACTAACTAAATAAATAAATAAAATCTTTTAATAAATAAATAAATACTTTTTGAGTTACCTTTTAATTTGGTAATTCTCTCTCCAGGGGTGTACAAACCATCCAGTGGGTCTTGGTTTTAATTACTGTATCTTCTAGCTCTACAATTTCTGTTCAGTTAGGATTTTTTGTGCTTTATATTTTTTTAATATGCAAGCAAAACCATCACCACAGTCAACATGGCTCGTGAATGTTTGTAATCTCTCCCTCCACGCCTTTCCTGCCACATCCTCCCTCGCAGACAACTACTGATCTGCTTTCCCACCCTGTGGTCTGCATTTTCTGGTCTTTCATATGGGACCGTACAACATGCACTTCTGTCTGGCTTCTTTCATTTCAAATAACTATTTTGAAAATGACCCATACTGTAGTAAAGAGTTGATTTCTTTTTTATTACAGAATATTGTTATGCTGTACGGATAAACCACAATATGATTATCCGCACCTGCTGTTGGATACGTGCGCTGATTTGCGTTCTGGGCTATTACACATCAAGTTGTTATAAATATGTGTGAAGGTTCTCTTATGGACATCTGCTCTCATTTTTATTGAATGAGTACCTAGGAATGGAATGGCTAGATCACCAGTAAAACCATTTAGACCTGGACAATAATTTTGGGGAGATCTTCTTACTATAAATTCCATCTTTTTAATTGGTACAGGAGCATTCAGGTTAACTGTTCCACCCTGGATGAGTTTTAGCAGGCTGTGGTTTTTGTGGAATTAGCCCACTTCATTTAAGTCGTTAAATTCCTACGTGCAGGTCTGTTCACAGTAGTCCATGACTAGGACTCCTTGATGATGACTGTTTTATGCAGGGTCTCTGGTGATCTCTCTTTTATTCCTGAGAGAGCTACTCAGAGATTCATCATAAATAGAGATCTTCTTCAAAAAACGAGTTTTTTATTTCCTTGGTTTTTGTCTGTTGTTTTTTCCATTTTGAATTTCTACTTTTTAATCCTTTCATTCTGCTTGCTTTGGATTTCTTTTTTCCCAGTTTTTAAAAATTTCTTAAGATGGACGCTTGGACGACTGAATTGACACTTCTTTTCTCATCTAACCATGTAGTGCTGTAAGATTTCCTCTACTGCTTCAGCTGCGTTCCACAAATTTTCCTATGTTGCATTTTCATTCTTGTTCATTTCAAAATGTTTCTGATTTTCCTTGAGATTTCTTCTTTGACTTATAGATTTGTTTATCTATTGCTGAGAGAAGAGTGTTGAAGTCTCCAACTCTAATTGTAAGGTTTGTCTATGTCTCCTTTCAAAAGAAAGGAGCTCTTTGTTGAAGATCCATTGTTAAAGCTCCATTGATAGGTACCTTCATATTTAGAACTGTTGTGTCATCTTGATGAATTGACCCTTTTATGTTTTTCTTTAAACTGACATACAATATCCTGTTAGTTTCATATCATACTGATTCAATATTTTTTGTATCAAATGGCCCCTACAATAAGAATAGTTGCCACTTGTCACAATTCTTAAAATGTTACTGATTATATTCCCTATACTGTACTTAACATCCCTGTGACTTATTTATTTAAAACGGGAAGTCTGTACTCACTCATCGCTTCCCATACTTCACTCACCCCCAGCCCCTCCCTTCTCTGGTAAACAACTGCCTGTTTCCTTGATCTCTGAGTCTGTTTCTGTTTTGTTCATTTGTCCTTTTCGTTTTTGTTCATTTGTTTTCAGACTTCACATATAGGTAAAGTAATATGGAATTTGTCTCAGACTTACTTCACTTAACATAGTATCCTCTAGGTTCATCTATGTCGTTGCAAATCGCAAGCTTTCTCTCTCTTTTACGACTGAGTAATATTCTTATGTGTGTGTGCGTGTGCGTGTGTGTGCATCTCACGTCTCCTTGATCCATTCATCTACTGATGGACACTTAGGTCGCTTCCATAGCTTGTCTGTTGTGAACAATCCGGCAAGGACAACAGGAGTTCATGTATCTCTTCAAATCGGTGTTTTTATTTTCTTTAGAGAAATACCCAGAAATGGAATTGCTGGGACATATGGCAGTTCTAATTCTTAATTTGTTGAGGAACCTCCATACTGTTTCCTATAGTAGCTGTACCAATTTTTCCCACAAGCAGGGCACAAAGGTTCCCTTTTCTCCATATCCTCACCAACACTTATTTCTTGTCCTTTTTTATTCTAGTCATCCTGACAGGTGTGAGGCGGTATCTCCTTGTGGCTTTGATTTGTGGTTTCCTGGTGAGGAGTGATGTTGAGCATCTTTTCATGTGTCTGTTGGCCATCTGGATGTCTTCTTTGGATAAATGTCTGTTCAATTCCTCTGCCCATTTAATCAAGTTGTGTTTTTTATTTTAACTTGTGTAAGTTCTTTATATATTTTAGATATTAACCCCTTATCAGATATATGGTTTACAAATATCTCCTCCCAAAATGTTGCTTTTCATTTTCTTGATGGTTTCCTTTACTGTGCAAACGCTCTTTAGTTTGATGTAATCCCATTTGTTTATTTTGGTTTTTGTTGCCTTTGCCTAAGAAGGGTGGTCCAAAAAAATACTGTTAAGATCAATATCAAACAGCTTATGGTCTGTTTTCTTCTAGCTGCTTTTGGTTTCAAGTCTTTGATCCATTTTGAATGTATTTTTGTATATGAGTAAGATAATGGCCCAGTTTAATTCTTTTGCGTGGAGCTGTCCAATTTTCCCAAAACCATTTATTGAAGTGATGGTCCCCCCCCCCCCACTGTATATTCTTGCCTCCTTTGCCATAGAATTGACCACATGTGCATGGGTTTATTTCTGGGCTTTCCAGTCTATTCCATTGATCTGTCTCTGTTTTCATGCCAGTACCACACTTCTTTTTTTATTATTACTATGGCTTTTTAAAGATTTTATTTATTTATTTGAGACAGAGAGAGAGAGAGCACAGGCAGGGAGGAGGGTCAGAGGGAGAGGGAGAAGTGGCCTCCACACAAAGCAGGGAGCCCCACATGGGGCTCCATCCCAGGACCCCAAGATCATGACCTGAGCCAAAGGAAGACACAACTGATTGAGCCATGTGGGCACCCCTGATTACTATGGCTTTGTAATATAGTTTGAAATCAGAGAGCATGATACCTCTACCTTTGTTCTTTCCTCTCTGGGGTCTTTTGGCTATCTAGGTTCTTTTGTAGTTCGGCACAAATTTTAGGACTCTCTGTTCTAGTTTTATGAAAAATGCTGTTGGTATTTTGATGAGGATTACATCGACTCTGTAGATTGCTTTGGGTAGCATGGACATTTTAACAATATTTATTCTTCCAATCCATAAACAAGGTATATCTATTTATTCTAATTGTCAACTTCTTTTATCAATGTCATAGTTTTCAGAGTACACGTCTTTCCCTTTCTTGGTTAAATTTATTCCTAGGTATTTCATTCTTCTTGATGCAACTGTAAATGGGATCATTTCCTCACTAATAATTCACTGTTAATGTACAGAAATGCAACAGAATCGTCTATGTCAATTTTGTATCCTGAAACTTTACTGAACTCACTTACAGGCATAACTTGGAGGTACTGTGGGCTATTTCAGACTACTGCAATAAATGAGTATTGCAATAAAGAGAGTCAGAAGATTTTTTAGTTTTCCAATGCATATAAAAGTTGTTTACACTACAGTCTGTTCAGTGTGCAATAACAATATATTTTTCATTTATTTTTTTAAAAAGGAGTATATATACCTTAACTTAAAAATATTTTATTTCTGGGGTGTGTGAGTGGCTCAGTCAGTTAAGTGTCTCTTGATTTCAGCTCTGGTCATGATCTCAGGGTCATGAAATTGAGCCCTGAGCTGGACTTTGCACTGGGTGCGGAGCCTCCCTTAAGATTCTCTCTCACCCTCTCTGTGCCAACGTCCCTGCCACGGAATCGCTTTCTCAAATAAAATACCTTATTTCTAAAAAATGCTAACCATTATCTGACCTTTCACTGAATCAAAATTATTCTTCCGGTCTTGCCTTGATGATGATGGCCGCTGCCTGATCAGGGTGATGGTGCTGAAAATTGGGGTGGTTGTGGCATTTTCTTAAAATAAGACAATGAAGTTTGCCACACCGACTCCTCCTTTCAGGAAAAATTTCTCTGTAGCATGCGGTGCTGTTTGACACCACTAAACTTCTTTCACAATTGGAATCAATCCTCTCAAATGCTGCCACTGCCTTATCAACTAAGTTTATATAAAAGTCTAAGTCCTGGGGCATCTGTGTGGCTCAGTGGGTTAAAGCCTCTGCTTTCGGCTCAGGTCATGATCCCAGGGTCCTGAGATCGAGTCCCACCTTGGGCTCTCTGCTTGGTGGGGAGCCTGCTTTTTTCCCTCTCTCTGCCTGCCTCTCTGCCTACTTGCGATCTGTCTCTCTGTCAAATAAATAAATAAAATCTTTAAAAAATAAAAATAAAATAAAATTCTAAGTCCTTTGTTGTCATTTCAACAGTCTTCATGGCATCTTCACCAGGTGTGAAGAAACCACTTTCTTTTCTTTGCGTATCCATAGAAAGTAACTCCTCATCCATTCAAGTTTTATTGTGAGAATGCCGTAATCCAAATACAATAATAATGAACACCTTTGAAATATTGCAAAATTACCAAAACATGATAGAGACACTACGTGAGCAATTATCATTAGAAACATGGCACCAAAAGACTTCCTTGACACAGGATTGCCATAGGCTTTCAGTCTGCAAAGGAATACAGCACCTGTGAAATGCAGTAAAGCACACAAGAAGATGAGGTGTGCTAGCATTAGTTGTAATCCGTTTTTTTTGCTGGAGTCTTTACAGTTTTCTACATATGGCCTCAAGACATCTGCATATAGTGATTCTTCTACTTTTTCCTTTCTAATTTGGGTGGCTTTTATTTCTTTTTCTTGCCTAATTGCTGTGACTATGACTTCTAATACTATGTTAAATAGAAGTGATGAGAGTGGACATCCTTGTCTTGTTCTTGATCTTAGATAAAAAGCTTTCACCTCTTCACCACTGAGTATGACATTACCTGAGGGTTTGCCATATGTGCCCTTGAATCTGTTGAGGTACAATTCTTCTATACCCACTTTGTTTAGAGGTTTTATCATAAATGGATGCTGAATTGTGTCAAATGGTTTTTCCTCATCTACTGATAAGATTATCATTTCTTTTGTTAACGGAGCATAGCTGTGGAGCCATTCTCATCTCCCTGGAATGAATCCTACTTGATTGTGGTGAATGGTTCTTATAATGTATTGCCGAATTCAGTTTGCTGTATGTGCATCAAAGGTATCGGTTTGTAATCTGTCTGTTTTCTTTGTCTGGTGCAGGCCTCACAGGAAGAGTCTGAAGACATTCGTTCAACTTTATGGAATAGTTTAAAAAGGAGAGGTACTAACTTTTTATTTATTTTTTTTTTTTTTAAAGATTTTATTTATTTATTTGACAGAGAGAAATCACAAGTAGATGGAGAGGCAGGCAGAGAGAGAGAGAGAGAAGCAGGCTCCCCGCTGAGCAGAGAGCCCAATGCGGGACTCGATCCCAGGACTCTGAGATCATGACCTGAGCCGAAGGCAGCGGCTTAACCCACTGAGCCACCCGGTACTAACTTTTTAAAAAATGTTTGGTAGAATTCAAGATGGAAAGATGCAGTGGCGTAGGAGGACTCGAGGCTCACCTAATCCCATAAATGTAACTAGTTATGAGATCATCCTAAATACCCCAGAAATCTATCCAAAGACTGGCAGAACAAACTTCACAATTAAAGGTAGAGAAGAGGCCACATGAAGAGGTAGGACGCACAGACACGGGACTCAGGAGAGAAATGGACAGTGGCTGCAGTGGCAGGAAAGGAGCCGTGGTCGCGCAGATGGCGGAGACAGACCAGCACAAGTGAGAGTGCACGAGGGAAACAAAGTCCCATAGCAACCGGCTTGGAACGTGAGAGGAGCAAAATGTCATGAGTTCTTGCAACCAGCAGGGGTTAAAGCCCATTGTTTTAAAAGTCAGTGGGCTTGGCTGGAATAGAGCCCAGAGGGTGCTAAGCTGCTCTCACAGAGAAGGCAGGCAGACTACCCTCAGACAGTGTGGAAACAGGGATCTGAACAGTGGGGAGGGTGTGTGCTGATCTCAGAGCACATCCCAAATAGGCATCATTCACGGAGAGACCATTCTAGGAACAAAGGAACTCTCTGGCGCCGTTTGCCATCCCCGCCGCTCACAGAAGCACGGAGCCACCTGCAGGAACCAGTGGCCCGTCACTACCTCGCTTGCTCACACCAAGCCCCACTCTCGACCACTCATGAGAAAAAATGCACTTCCTAGTTACACCTGTCTCAGTCCCCCTACAGTGGACTCCCTCCCCCAGAAGACTGGCCCAATCCCTGCCCACACCGTATCTCCCAACTTGGGAGTTCTGCAGGGCCTCTTCCAGCAATAGTGGTGGCACGTGTCCTTTCACAAGCAGACAAGAGCACGTCTAATTAAAACACTCCACTTTCAGGCCAGGGACCAAACACTGCCCACAGCAGACAAAGAGAACCTCTGAAGTTGACTGGCCTGAAAAATCAAGCAGCCAGGACACAACAGCACAGCCCATACAACATACACAGGAGATACTCCCTGAGGTGCCAGACCCTGGGGAAGAGAGGACATCGCACTGCAGTGCACTACAGGACCTCTTCTTCATAAAGCCATTATCCTCAAGAAGAGGAGACATGGCTGACTTGCCTAACACACAGAAAGAGGCACACAGATGTAGACAAAATAATAAGACAGAGGAATTTACCCCAAATCAAAGAACAGGACAAGACCACAGATGGAGACATAAGAAAACAGATATGAGTAACATGCTTGAGGGAGTATTTAAAGCAGTGATCATAAGGTTACTCAATGGACTTGAGAAAAGAATAGAGGACATGACTGAGATCCTCAACAGATATAACAAATAACACAGGAGATAAAAGGGTTCCATAAACAAAAACATATGAGAAACATACTTGATGGAATGAATAGCAGGCTGGAAGAAACAGAATGAATTAATGACCTAGAAGACAAAATAATGAAAAGTAATCAAGCTGAACAAAGGAGAGAAAAAAGAATTATGGAAAACGAGAACAGACTTACGGAATTCAGTGACTCCAACAAACGTTAAGAACATTTGTATTATATGAATCTCACAAGAGGAAGGGCCTCTTCCTGTGGGGGGGGCACAAACTTATTTGAAAAAGTAATAGTTGAAAACTTCCCTAATCTGGGGAAGGAAACAGACATCCACATCCAGGAGGCAAGAAGAACTCACATCAAAATCAACAAGAACAGATCCACACCAAGACATATTGTAATTAAAATGGCAAAACCTAGTGATAAAGAAAAAATATTAAAAGCAGTGAGACAAAGAAGACAGTTATAGACAAGGCTATCAGGGGATTTTTCAGCAGAAACTTTGCAAGCCAGAATGGAGTGACATGATATATTCAAAGTACTACATGGGGAAAATCTGCAACCAAGAATACTCTAAGGGCGCCTGGGTGGCTCAGCTGTTAAACATCTGCCTTTGGCTCAGGTCGTGATCTCAGTGTCCTGAGATCAAGCCTGCGTTGGGCTCCCTGCTCAACTGGAAGCCTGCTTCTCCCTCTCCCCCCTCCCCCTGCTTGTATTCCCTTCCTCGCTGTCTCTCTCTCTCTCTGTGTCAAATAAATAAATAAAATCTTAAAAAAAAAATACTCTATCTGGCAAGGTTATCATTCATAACAAAGGAAGAGATAAAAAGCCTCCCAAACAAAAGCTAAAGGAATTCATGACCACTAAGCCAGCCCTGCAAGAAATTTTAAAGGAAAATCTTTAAGTAGAAAGAAGACCAAGAGTGAGAGTATTAAGGCAGGAAACACAGAAGCAGTAAATATGAGTATTTCTGTAAAAATGCAGTCAAGGAACTCATAAAATGGAAGGATGTAGAGTATGACACCATATATCTAAAATGTGGAGAGGAGAGTAAAGAATAGGCCCAAACTTAAATGATCATTGACAATCCAGACTGCTGTAGGCAGAAGATATTACATGCAAACCTAATGGTAACCCTATGTAAAAAATGACTAATAAATATGCCAAGCATAGAAAGAAATACAAATATATCACTAAGGAAACCAGCAAACCACAAAAGAAAAAAAGACAAAGGATCAGAGAAAATCTTCAGAAATGACAAAACAATAAAATGGCAATGAATATATATCAATAGTTACTTTGAATGTAAAAGGACTAAACGCTCCAATCAAAAGACAAGAGGTGACAGAATGGATAAAAACAAAAAACAAAAAAAACAAAAAGTGACAAGACCCAGCTATATATCCTGCCTACAAAAGACTCATTTCAGACCTAAAGACACCTGCAGATTGAAAATGAGGGGATGGAGAAACATTTATCCTGTTAATAATGGATGTTAAAAGCAAGCTGGAACATCAGTACTTACCTTGAACAAGATAGACTTTAAAACAAAGACTGCAACAAGAAACAAAGAGGTATGCTATATAATAACAAAGACACTCCAACAAGAAACGACAATTGTAAATATTTATGCATCCATCATGGAGCACCCAAACACAGAGAAAAGTTAAAAGCAAACATAAAGGAACTCATTGCTAATAACACAATAACAGTAGGGGACTTCAACACCCCACTTATATCAGTGGACAGATCATCAAAACAAAAGAATCAACAAGGTAAACATTGGCTTTGAGTGACATACTGGATAAGATGAACATAACAGATGCACAGAGAATATTCCATCCTAGAACAGAATACACATTCAAGTGAAAATGGAACATTCTCCAGAATATATCACATATTAGGCCACAAAACAAGCCTCAACAAATTCAGAAAGATCAAAGTCATACCATGCACCTTTTCCAACCACAATACTATGAAACTAGAAGTCGACCACAAGGGAAAAAAACACAACAAAACACAAAAACAGAAAGACCACAAACACGTGGAGGTTAAATTACATGCTATGACGCAATGAATGGGTCAACCAAGAAATAAAAGAAGAAATTTTAAGGTGGATAAAAACAAATGAAAATGGAAACAACACTTCAAAACCTTAGGGATGTCGCAAAAGTGGTTCCAAGAGGGAAGTATATAGCAATACAGGCTGACCTCAGGAAAGAAATTCTTAAACTATCTAACCATATACCTAAAGGAGCTAGAAGAAAAAACCTAAAACCAGCAAAAGGGAGGAAATAATAACAATTAGAGCAGAAATAAATGATACAGAAACTAAAAAATAGAACAGATCAATGAAACAAGTATCTGTTCTTTGAAAAAAAAATCAAAATTGATAAACCTGTAGCCAATCTAATCAAGAAAAAAAGGATTCAAATAAATAAACCCCAAATGAGAGAAGAGTAGTAACAACCAACACCACAGAAAAAAACAAGTATAAAAGAATATCATGAAAAACTGTATGTCAACAAATTAGACAACCTAGAAGAAATGGATACATTCCTAGAAAAATAACCTTCCACAACTGACTCAGGAAGAAACAGAAAATTTTAACAGACAGATTACCAGCAAAGAATTTCAATCAGTAATCAAAAAATTCCCAAAAAACAGAAGTCCCAACAACAAAAGCCCAGGACCAGGTAGTTGCACAGGTGAATTTTACCAAACATTTAAAAAGAGTTGATACCTATTCTTCTCAAACTATTTTAAAAACTAGAAGAGGAAGGGAAACTTCCATATTCATTCCATGAGGCAGCATTATCCTGATACCAAAGCCAGAAAAAGACACTAAAAAAAAACAAAAAACAAACAAAAAAAACTATTGGCCAGTATCCCTGATGAACACAGATCCAAAAATCTTCAACCAAATATTAGCAAACTGAATCCAACAGTACATTTAAAAAAAAAAAAAAATCATTCACTATGAACAAGTGGGATTTATTTCTGGGCTGCAAGTTGGTTCGATATTGGGAAATCAATCTACATGATACATCACATATCAGTAAGAGAAAGAGTAGGAACCATATGATTATTTCAGTAGATGCAGAAAAAGCACGAGACTCAGCACTACATCCAGTCATCATAAAAACCTTCAACAAAATAAAGTTTGGAAGGAACATACCTCAACATAATAAAGGCCATATATGAAAAATCTACAGTCTGGGCACCTGGATGTTTCAGTTGGTTAAGCGTCCACCTCCTGGTTTACCTGAGCTCCTGAACCTAGCTCAGGTTATGATCTCAGGGACATGAGATTGAGCCCTACCTCGGACTCTACAGTCAGCAGGGAATCTGCTTGAGATTCTCTCTCTCTCTCTCTCTTTCTCCCTGCCCCCCACCCCTCTCTAAAATAAAGAAATAAATCTTTTTTAAAAAGGAAAAGAAAAATCTACAGCCAACATCATCCTCAACAGAAAAAAACTGAAAGCCTTTCCCCTAAGGTCAGGAATAAAGTAAGGATCTCCAATGTCACCACTTTTATTCAGCACAGTAACAGAAATCCTAACCATAGCAATCAGACAAGAAAAGGGAATAAAATGTATCCAAATCAGCAAGTCTTTCCACAGTCTACTTAGAGTCAGTATTTTACCACTTCAGTCGGAATGTAGAAATACTTTCAACTTCGAAGGCACTTCACCCTCTCCTACCATAGTTTCTTTATTCTGTTTACATACATTAAAAGCTCCGTCAGACAATATTATAATTTTTTGTTACCAGCATCAATCCTGTTTTGAAGAACTCAAGAAGAGAAGTCTATCACTGTCATCTAGATATTTACCATTTCTGTTCTTCTTCCTGCAGTCCTTGTGTTCCAAGTGTCTCTTCTGCTATTATTTCCCTTCTGTCTGAAGATCTTTACCAATTCTTTTAGGGCACAAATTCTACAAATTATAGAACAAATTCTGTTTTTGTTAACCTAGGAATTTTTCTTCAGATTCATTCCTGAGGAATATTTTCTCTGAAAACAGATTTCTGAGTTGATAGGTTTTTTTCCTTCAATGCTTCAGAAATGCTGTGCCACTTGCTTCTGGACTACATGGTTTCTGGTGAGAAATCTGCAGTCATTTAACCACTGTTTCCCTCCAGGCCTTGCATCCTTTTCCTCTGGCTGCTTTCACCACTTTTTATCTTTATTTCTCAGCAGTTTATTGATGTGTCCAGGTATGGATTTTTGGGGGTTTGTACCTTTTAAGGATTCATTCCACTCCTTCAATCTACAGGTTTGTCTTTTACCAAACTTGGGAAGTTTTCCATATTATTTCCTCATATTTTTTCAGCATTGCACTCTTTCTCTTCTGCTTCTGGGTCTGTTGACACAAATGTTAGATCTCCATGGCTATTCCACAGGCCGTGAAGCTCTGTTCATTTTTTTCTAAGTTCTGATTTGTTCAGGTATCTTAGTTTTCAGTTTTCAAGTTTCCATGTCTCTCCTCTTTGTATCCCACATCTTCACAGGTACTTTCCACCTTACATTTGTTTTAACAATGTTTGTAACTGCTTGCTGAGGCATATTTACAATAGTTTCTTTAAATTCTTTGTGGGATCATCCCAACA
Organism: Mustela nigripes; assembly: GCF_022355385.1. Lineage (NCBI taxonomy): Eukaryota > Metazoa > Chordata > Mammalia > Carnivora > Mustelidae > Mustela > Mustela nigripes. The sequence goes on along the minus strand of NC_081565.1, from coordinate 87,787,771 downwards.
TCTATTTTATCTTGCTATTGCCAAGTGTTGGGTGTATTTTTCCAATGCAAGTTGGCATTTTTATAGTTTCTCATTTGATAAGTATTTGGATTGCACTGGTTAGATCAGATTGGATTGGATTTTAAATATTATGAGACACTCAGTCTCTTTATATCCTGTGGTGATTGGCTAATATTGTTCCTTTAGCAAGTAGCTGACCTACTTGGGTTTAGGCTGCGAGTTACAACTCATCTTCTGTGGCTATAGCGTCAGTTTGGTTTTCAGTGCCTGTGCTGTTCTAATCCGACCTGAAATGTGTGTAGCTCTCGGGCCAGTCTAGCCATCAACTCAGTTCTCAGCTTATTATATGCTAATTAGAATCAAATCCATACATACACAGGTCAGGGGTGAACCCAGGAGTTCATCAACAACTTTATGGGGTTACTTTCCCAAGCTCCTCCTTTTTCATGATCTCCCTGACCCGTGGGACTCCCCTTTCCAACTCCCTAGAGAGAACCATCCACTTCCACAACTGAGCAGAGCCAAGTGGCTGAACAGAAAGGGAAAAAAAGCAATGGATTTTGGTTCTGTACCCTTTGAGCCCTGGCTCCACCCAGCAGAGAGAAGGGCTCTCCCCTATCACTGTGTTGGCGCCTGTTCCTGCTGCTACCGCCCAGAACTGTCTGAGGGCTTGGGCACAAGCGAAGGGACAAAGAAAACAGCGAGGGACCTAAGCTCCGAGCTTCAGGAGCTCCTTCTTCTTCCTGCTCTGCCAGCCGAAACTAGCAGACGTCTCCTGGAGCTTCCCTGTCTCACCCAGCACTCACTCCCAGGCTTCACGCTGCCCTGACCTCGGGCCAGGAGGCACCGAAGTTGGAAATGCTAAGCTCACCACTAGCCCAGGAATCCCTGGCATTCTGGCACACTTCCCCATCCTCCTGTTGCTACTTACTTCCCATGTCTCAGAGAGCTGAGCCCTGCCCGGGGCCCGGCGCATAGCTAGGCTCAGTAAGTGAAGGGCTGGTGTGCTGTGCACACTCTGTCTTGCCCAGAACCAGGATTCTCAGCCTAGTTATTTTTTATTACGAGTCAAATAGTGTGTTCATAAAGCTGTACAACTGTGAGGTCCAGAGTGGTGCTGTCTTCCTGCAGGAAGGACCGGAGTGCTCCTGCCTGGGCACACAGAAGCCGCCCTAAGATCACCCCAAAGCAGGCATCTCTCTGCCTGTCCTGTCACTCTGCCAGCAGGACTCCGCCCCTTTTCTCTGGGCTGTTGAACTGCAGAAGCTTCAGTGCTCAGCCTCTCAGTCACCCTACAGGAACGGGAGCTGCCCCCAGGGGAACCGAACTAGCATCGGGCTCCCTGGTCTCCATCCCACCCTGGGCCCCGGCCTGATCTGCACGGTCTTGAGACGCTCAAATACCTTCAAGCCGACGATCTTTATAATTCATCCCGCTTCTCTGGTCACCCTCAGTGAATGAGGGTGAACAGATCTGCCATCCTTGGAAGTAGCTAACTCCCCACCCACGCCTTTTTTTTTTTTTTTTTTTTTAAATAAACAGATTCCCAAAAGTTTCTTGAGATCAGTGCACAGAAGAAGGAACTAGGGCTTACCTTGGGCACGTCCCGTGAATCCCTGCCACACACCGAAAATCAGCTTTATGTCTAGAAGGGTCTTTCTCCCCTCAGTTAACCATGTGGGTATGCATTAAAGTCAAGACGTAGCAGTTGAGTGCGCTCTTACTGCAAACGGAGCCTCTGCAGATGATGCTGCTGCCCCCCTGATCCTTCACCCAGGTTGGACCTGACCCTTCATCTGAGGTCACCAGACCTGTTCTTGGCTCCGCTGGGATTTTCTTACTAGGATGACCCTTTCCCCATAGGAAAAACCTCTAAAAGCATGACGGCAGTCATGGGAAACACACAATACAAAACGAAAAATGATTCACAAATATTTTTCACAAATGTGCCACAAAGTTAGGTCAAGTTACATAATTGGCAACTTTTTCCTGCCAGCTTACAGGGAATTAAACCCAGAATCTGTTCAAGCGACTATTTTCAGCCTCCCAAAGGACCAAAGAATCAGGATTTAAGCGACAGCCCCAAGGGCAAGCTTGCTAGCGTCTGTGCACATGGGGGCACATCATTATCGGGCGGATTTCCTCAGGGACCTTTTAAAATCAGAGTATTGGCACTGAAAGGGACTTTCCCACCCCACCCTCCAGAGCAAGTGGAGCCAGAAGGATCAGGTCGCTGCAGGTGGGTCACACAGTGGGAAGGAGTGAGATGTGGGAGCCACACGCCCACACCAGTGACAGCGAGGGCAAAGCTCTCCCAGCGCACACCTGAGCAGCCCGGGTGGGCCACCTGCACCAGGAAGGTAAGGACTGGCTCAAGCCGAGCACCACCCTGATGGGGCTCATCAGGTGGAAAACCAGGCTACGGATGCAGATGTGATGGGGTCCACAGGCTACTCTGGGCTGCAGGGTGACTGGGCCGGGGGCGCCAGCATCCCAAGTTACAGGGGAGAAAGGCTTGGAACTTCTAGCTGCTCCTACCTGGGCTGGCTTCTGGCTGCACGGAGCTCGGAGGAAGGGGAGGTGAGGATTCCGGGGCCTCTGCCGCTGGGTGCTCAGCCACGGGGCAGATGATAAACCACCTCTTCCCTGTGTGCAGGACTACGGAGCGGGACCAAAACAGCAGGAGAGACCAGTGAATTTCTCCCATGGCCAATGGAACCCCTCACCATCAGCACCAGACCTGTCTGGGGAACTCAAGTCAGTTGTGGGGGGTGGGGCATGTGCAGCCCACTCGGGCTATTGGCAGCCTGGGGCTCACACAACACCCCCCAAACATGGGGTGAGCTCCTGGGATGCCTGCAGTGCCGTCGGCGAAGGGGTGACGCCAGCCGGGACAACAGGAGGCAGCGGGGAGTCCCCGGCATGCTCGGCCCCACCAGCGCCAGACCCAGCCCCTCACAGCGGCCCTCCCCACGCCTGGGGAGATGCTCACCCCATAGTGCAGCAACCCCCGCCCCCCCCCCCAACTGTGTGACGGCCAGACCCCTTCACGACACGCGCAGCGGGGTCTGACGGAATGCCTACTAAGAGACACGGGAAGCATGGGGATGGAGATGCCTCCTCCAGAGTGGGTCTGGCGGGCAGGCGGGCCCGGAAGGCACACGTACCGTTCTGCTGATACACAGGGGCGTTTGCTTGGGACTGGCGGCTCTCCTGGTGGAGGCAAAGGGTCAAAAGTCAGCAGACCACGTGAAACAGGACGTGCTGCCAAACACACTGTGGCCTCACAACACCCGAGGGGCCTCTGAAGCTCAGACGTTTCCAACTGAACTGAAGGCGCTCACCCCCCAACCCCCCGGCCGCCTCACCTGACACTGTGTGACCCGCAGCCGCCTCCGGCAGGCCCGGGGCATCAGCCAGCCCTGACCCTTTTGGAACCCCACACCCGGGACTCACCTCCCCGGTACCCAGGCCGCAGGTGCTGAGATGCGGTGGGCTCATCCCCGGGTCGGAGCCACGGTCAATGTCTGTGTCCTCACTGAGCATGTCCTCTGCCTTGTCCATGACGTCTTTCATCTGTTCAATGAACGTCTCCCGCTCAGCCTGCAGGATGAAGTCGTGCTCCACCTGCAACAGCACAGGCAGTCCTGCTGGGGGACGCGCCACGGGCAGGGGCATGCGCCAGGTCGTCCCTGACGGGTCTGCCTCATGTGTGCTCCGCACTCAGCCCGAGGAAGCCCCAGCCGGGGGGGGGGGGCGGCTCTGCAGAGAGCCGGGGGCCAGGGGCCGGGGAAGGCCGGCAGTCGTGTGCCCCACGGCCAGGGGGAGATGGCCTTGCTGACCAGGAAGCCACCCAGCCTCACCATGTAGGTGGCGATCTCATCAGGTGCGTCCCCATCCAGGTCAAACTTGAATGTCACCATCTTGTGGTTGTGTGTCTCCAGCTGGCACTCCACCATCTTGTCACCCGTGTTGCACACCTACGGGACACTCAGGTGGTGAGACCAGGAGCAGGCCGCGTCCGGGGAGCCCTACGCCTGCGGGCCCTCCCTGCCGGGCCACTCACGTTCAGGATGGTCAGCCGGGGGCGGCTGGCTCTCTCCTGGCGGGAGCGCGCGCGCGTCGACCGGCGGTGATGTTTCCGGGCGGCCTTGCCTTCCAGCCTCCCCCCGCCGAACGCACCCTCACAGCTGTCACTCATCTCTCTGCCAGAGGTGACATCAGAACCTCCGTAGCTGTGTGAAAACCGAGAATGTGACAGCAACCTGCAGACTAGCCTCACGTGGGAAGCTTGGTTTTTCAGGAAACAGCCAGAAAACCTGGAGGGCCCGGAGCCAGCCCTGACCCCACCTTCAGGGCCCCATACCCCTGCTATTCTGTCTCGGGTGGCACTGGGGTCATGGGAACTCAAGCACTGTCTGACCTGGGACCTTTGGCCTGAATCCTGACCAGTGACCCAGGCCCCACAGGGTCGTAGCAAATGACAAAATCAGGAAAAATACTCCCCTGTGCCTCAGTTTCCCCATCTGTGTAACGGCAATGAAAGCTGGACAACCCCCTGGGACTACTGCAGGGTTGAGAAGGATTTGCACCGAATTTGGAGCCAGCGCACTGGGAAACAGCCATTTCCTACATCCGGTCCGTCCCCGGCTGACGTGTTCGGTGACCAGGAGAGGACAGGCGGCCACGGTGCTGGGGGTCTGCAGGGTTGGGCCATACTCTGCCCTGCTCTCCCAGCCTCCCCAGGCCCCCAGGCCTGCTGACTCTTTGTCCACTGCCTCTCCCTTCTAGAACATCCTGGTCACCACAAACAGGCACCAGGACTCAGGACACAGAGGGAGCACATGACAGCCAGACCCCAGGGGACCAAGTCAGGCTTGGAAATGCGTCTAGAGGGCCTGACTCATGAAGAGAAGATGGGTGGGGTCTGTGTGAGGTCGCAGTGGGTGGGCTGAGCGGACTGTGAGCCTGTGGCCACCTCCACTGTCCCCAGGGGCCAATAGCCATTACCTCTCACAGCTCTGCGGGGGGCCGGGCTGCTTGTCCTGGGAGGCCTGCTCCTGCAACAGAACCGTACATGGGACGACAGGTCACCACGGCACAGCAGCACCCAGCCTCCTGTCCCCCTCAGACAGCTGCTGTCCCCAGCCCAGAAAGCCAACCACACGAGGCAGGCATAAGGGTTTTTATCTCGTGCAGGTCCTAAAAGTCGAAATCCTCCCCTCTTCTTGGCCAGTATGCTACCCCACTTTGATCTTCCCCGTGGGGAGCACACAGGGCCAGGGACACTTGCCACAGGCCTTCCACGGCCCCCAAGGGAAGGCCCTGCAAATCCACGTGTAAACACCGTGGTCTCTAGCCAGATGCCTTCAAGGAAAGGTAATGTGTCCGACAGAAGAGAACAGTTAAAACAGCCGTCCCAGGGCACACACTTCTGCCTTCCTGAGTGCACGGTGGCTTTTAGAGCTGTGACGTCACCACACAGGGGGCCACTGGGGTCAGGTGTCAGGGGCTGAGCCCGGAGGGCAGGGGCACACACCTCTGGCGCTGGCTCCACCGTTAGCTGCACAGCTGGGCAGGGGCTGGCAATCCCGGGCCCGGAGGGCGGCGGTGGCTGGGTAGCAGGTGGCAGGAGTGGCGCGGTCTGGACGGGCAGGCTCTGAGGTGCCACCACCACTGCAGGGGCCAGAGAGCTGGGGAGCTGAGGCACCTCAGGGACAGCAGGCGGCAACACCTCCGGCAAAGGTGGGGAGAGGACGGCGGCCGGCGCAGGCGCCATGGGGACCTGGGCGGCGACCTCAGCAGCGTATGCAGGCGGGTGGCCAAGTAGGATCTGGAGGCACAGGGGACAGGGATGCAAGTCGGAGGGCCAGCCACGCCTGTGCCAAGGGTCCTGGACCAAGGCGGGCGAGCATACCGGCTGTCCCGCTCCAGTCCACCCCAGCCTGAGCGTGTAGCTACACGGACTCCGCAGAAACCCTCAGGTCCCTATTCGCATCCAAGCAAACCTAAAACCACGCTTCGTTAATGAACCCGTAGCTGAGGCCAGCTGGGGCTCTAGAGCCGGCATGTACCTAGCACCAAATACGGCTCTCCGCTGCCACCCGAGGGGCCTGACCCCCACGCTGCATCCTTTCCCAGCCCTGTCAGCCACGTAGGAGAGGGACCGGGACCGGGGACCGGCCATCCGTGGGCTGGCTCCTCACAGTCCCTTCTGTGAAAGCTCCTGGTGGGATGGTTGAGACAGGCGGCAGGCGGGTCCCCGCGTGGATGAGCGGGAGCCTCCATCCAGCCCCAGCTCCGGGACAAGGTCAGGAATGGGAAGGTCTGCTGTCGGCCCTGCTGGGGGGACGGCTCAGCACCAGGGCGCCGCAGCCCAGCAGCCTGTCTGCCCTGGAAGGACCCCCAGCTGCTGTGTTCAGGGGCGTCTGCTCTCAGCATAGGGAAGCCCGTGAGGCGGCCGGCCCAGTGTGTCAATAAGCCACAGAGGGTGGGGAGGCCGCCAGGCCTGACCAACAACCTCTGAGCACACCACGCCTCCTCCAGCCGCTGCCTGGGCCAGCAACCCTGTGCACCTAACCCAGGCTGGCCCGGGTGACAGACGTGGCATGTGCTTGTACGGCCCCGTGCCAGACTGCGGCGCCCCCTCATACCTGGTCGTCAACCCAGACGACCCCTCCCTTCACCAAGTACCAATCCCTTCCGGAATCAGACGCTGAGCGTCAGCAGCCCAGAGAGCCCGTGTGCTCTCAGCACAGGAGTCTTGTTCCAGACCAGATCCAGAAGGATCAGCGCAGAATGACACCCGGAACCTCCACATGCTCTGGGGATGGCTCTCCACCACGAAGCCTCAAGGCAGCTACTGGTCCCACCACAAAGGAGAGCAGTCCAAGCTCGGAAGGCCACGGGCTTACTGCTTGCACACCGTGGCTGAGGCTTAGAGCCAGGTGGGGGGACCCCCAAGTAAGAGGCCTTAGGAACCAGGCTGCAAGGTTCAAGGGGCCCCAGGTGAGAGGCCCCCAGGAAACACAGTGCAAAGTGGGGGGGCCCGGGTGGGAGGCCCTACAAAACAGGGTGCAAGGTAGGGGCATGGGGCCAGGTGGGATGGCCCCCCTCCAGCTCTTCTCCTTATGCGAGATTGGGAAACAGCCCTGGAGCTCGAAACCATGCACGGGCTTACAGGTGTGTGGAGCCCTGGGGAGGCTGTGACCCTCATGCCGTCACTGTCAGCATGACAAGCAGCCCAAAGTCCCACCTGACCCTGGACATCATCCTTGCCTGCTCTGTGCCCCACAGAGCCCGGTCGGCCTCACTGCCTGGCTGCTGAGCCCACACCGGAGCAGACATCACCATGCCGAGGCCGCCAGACCCCCCCCCCCCCAAGGGAGGGCCGGTGCCGCAATGCCCTGTACAGCCGGTCATGCCCCCCACCACGGCCAGGCACCCCCCCCACCACGAGCGGCTGCAACTGACCCTCGGATGGGCCCGATGGCGGAATCCTTGGTCACGCCCGTTCCCACAGCTCTGGAGGAGGCCAATCCCCTACACACTCCAGAGAAGCCACAGCCGAGGACCACAGCTGCCTACTCTCCCCACCCCCTGCCCCCCGGATCTCACGCCTTAGACTTAGATGCCAGAGACATCTGCCGGCACCCAGAGGGCAGGCCCGACATGGCAGCTGGATTACCTGGCTTCCCGCCCCACTGGCCGGAGCAGCCTGCTCAGGAGGGCGGATGAGGCCAGGCTGGTGGGGCTGTGGCAGGGTGGGGGGCGCCGGCTGCGGAGGGGCGGCCCGCACGGTCTGCGCCACGTGGAGGGGAGACGGTGGGATGTCGCTGGGCACCATCTGCGGGAAGGCCGCCGGGTACACGGGCTGGGCCGGGAGCTGGGCCACGGCGGCAGGGTGAATGGACAGGGCGGCCACACCCTGCGGCGCCACGGCCAGCAGAGGGATAGCGGTGGCGGTGGCAGCCACGTTTGGCACAATGGTCCGGCACGGCACCGCCACTGGCGCCCCAGCGGGGTGGGGCAGCTTGACGGCCTGCAGAGGCAGGGCTGGCGACGCGGGTAGGGGGGCAGCGGCCGCGCCGAGCGGGAGGCTGGGCAAGATGACGGCGGGAGAGAAATACTGCGAGGGGGCGGGCACGGTGGGCCCGCTGGCGGCCGGCAGGTCGGGGAGAGCTGCGGGGAGGCTGTCGATGGAGGCCAGGGGCGCAACGGGGGGCACAACGGGGGGCCCCACAGGAAGCGGAGGCACCTGAAAGACACGGGAACACCTCAGCATCACCAGGGCTCCGTCCCACCCATGGCACACCCACGCTGCCGGAAGGAACCGGACCACAAACCCGGTTCAAAGAGGACCTTGGAGAACCCCCCAATGCCACAGAAGGGCCACAACGCTGCCGTCTCTCCTGTGCTGACGGGTGTCTACCATGACAACCAGTGGCTGAAGTCCAAAGGGTCAGAGCAGGGAGCAGCAGCTCCGCGGCTCTGGCATGTTTTCATTCGGGGAGCCGGGACCGTCCAAGTCTCCAGATTGGCCCCAAAGATCCAAACACACACACACAGAGACCAAATCCTGTGGCGGTCTGTGTCAGGGTAAGCATGGCCTTGAGCCCCCATGCGTGGAGGCTATGCCCCCATGCTGTGGGGCCTGGGGAGCAGGCCTCTCCCACAGTGGAGCTCTGGAACCTTCCATGCCTGGTCCTCCATCCTGGAGACCCCCAGCATCTGATTCCTGGAGGGAGCATGTCTGACATTCCAGAGTCTCCAGCGATCCTCTTTAACCCCTTCTGGTGGCCGGCGCATGAGCGTCCTCACGAGACGTGCGCCTTTGCACAATTACAAATCAGTCACGGTCCATGAGCCAACGTCTGTGTACCGGAGAGCAAGCAGGGACTCAGCGAGACAGTGAACACAACCCGATGTGGCTGTGATAGGGCGAGGCCCGGTGATAGGAAGCTTCTGGGTGGTGTCCACAAACTTCAGGACACTCACATCTCCTACACGAGGAGGCACGTTGTGGCTGTGTCCTGCCAGGGTCCACAGTCGGAAGGACCCATGAGATGAAAGCCGTGGATGGCGTCAGCCTGGGAGACGGCTCCCGGGTACCACACGCCATCTAGTGTCACCCGTCACCCGAAGCCATAGACATCCCAGGAGGACAGTCAGCACGGCTTGGCGGACGCTGGGACAGACGGTGGCTGTAGTGCCCTGCTCCTCCCTGGCCCTGACCCTGGACCAAACCTCTCCCTGACCTGGACATCCCTGGGAGATGCCAAGGGCAGGTGGACACAGCCACCCCGTCCCCAGGGAGCGGTCCTGACCCACAAGCCCAGGAGCATCTGCAGCACAGAGGCCGGAGAGGGACCAGCCAGACAGGAGACGCGAGGGGCAGGGGCGGGGCGGGACGTACCTGAGCAGGCACTTGAGACAGCGGCTGCAGAGACGCTGCTGGCATCTGGAGGGGCTTCAGCTGCGTGGGGGCCACCACCTGGGACGTCGGAGCTAGGTAGGGAGGCAGATGGGGGGGCACCGGCGGGAGAGGGCCCACGGATGGTGGGGCCAGGACAGGTGGCAGGGGCGACGGCTGGGCCAGCGGGGGAGGCTGGGGAGAGGGGGGGCTTCTCTCAGACCAGCGTCCTGCTGAGACACCCCCTCCGACCACGTGCTTACACATGATGGAGAAAATCGACTCCCACACACACACGCACACACACACACCCAGCCTGGACCCTGAGACACGCCGATCCGGGGGAATCCCTCTGCGCGACTAGTGCCCTTCCACATGCTGTGGACCCAGGGGCCCCACTCCCATCTGCACCGCAGGCCCCGGGGAGCCGCAGAGAAGAGGCAAAAGGGGCCTGGGCCAGCAGACCCTGTCACCCACCCAGAGCGGGAGAAACTGAGGCACCTATGATGGGGCGGGGCAGGGGCAGCCCACACTTACCTGGTGGCCAGGGGGCACAGGCTGGCCTGGGCCCGTCGGCACGGGGGCAAAGCTCATGGCCGGCTCCGGGAAATGCTGCTGAGGGAGCGGAGGGCGGGCTGGGGGTGGGACGGAGGCCACTGGCAGGCCCGGCTGCAGAGAGGTCGGACGACCGGCTTACCAGCTGCCCGAAGGCCCCCACCCAGCTTGCGCTCCACAGCTGCAGGGGCCCGTCCCTCATTCCCCATGCCTGTCACCCTAACAGGGACTCTTCCCTAGGCACAAAGTGAGATGGGGAGGCCCCTGAGATTGGCCACTACTCCCAACCAAGGAATGTTCTGGAACTTCAGTTCTGTGGCATATAACGCAATCATTTAAAAAAATGGCCTAAGGGAATTTGCAGAACCAGGGAGGGACACTGGTTACAACCATCGGTGGGAGAGAGATACAGATGCACTTGCTTTCCGTCTCTAGGTCTGGATAAAACACGCGCTCGCAGATGCGTCACAAACAGCACACAGAAAAATGTGAACAGAGGGGAACAGAGGCGGGATGCCCGGCAGTGCGGCCACCAGGAGGACTGGGCGGCAGACACGTGCTATGCCTATGGCAGCGCGGACACTGCGCAAGCAAGAGGCCGCGATCTGAGCACTGGATGGTGGATGCTATCAAGGAACTGACTAAACGTGTTCACTTTGGGGTTAATGAGGGGGCCGGGCTCTGTTCTCCAGAATCCTGATCCTGCCGATACAGACTGAGGTCTTTACAGGCAAGACCTCTTTCTGGGGTAGACCTGGAAATAGTGGGGCCACAGAGGAAGCGGGTTTGAACATGGAGAGGGCATGTGGGGCAGCAGGCCCAGGCCTCCATGCCGACCCGGGGAGGCCCCTGGTTTTCTGGGAGCTGAGACCTTCCTTCCTTCACCCTTCACAGTAGGTGCTCTACAAGAACAGCACAGGGAGGGACATTTCTCTGAGACCACAGCACAGGAGCCGCAGCCCCAGGCCCAGAGGGAGGCAGTAGCTCAGGAGCCCGGAGGCCTCAGAGTGGCTGGTGGCCGACACCTCCCCCGGTTCCCCTCGGCAGTGGGGAGAGGGAATGGCAGGTATCCCCAGGGCACTCCCCACCCCCGTCTATCCCAGGGAACTGCCTGTAAACAGGCAGGGACATGGGACAGAGTGCTCTGGCCTCACCCATGTGGGGTGTCCCCTGCCCGGCACCACGAGGGCCTGAGCAGAGGGTACACAGCGGCCAGGGAAGCCCTGACATTGCACCCAGGAGCAATGAAGGACAGTGAAACATTCCTGCTCTGCCCTGGGACTGGCCACTCAAGGCCAACCAGCCTCGATCTGGGGTGACAATCTGCCTTTTCCTAAACAAGTTCCTCCCACCATTTAAAACGTGTCTTGTTTCATCTCATGAAACCAGCAAAGCTACAAATAGCGAGAAATGAGTCTGGGCCACCCGCAGAGGCAAGGGCACTGGCTGTTCTTCCTGAGGGACTGGCCAGCCCTAGGGGACAGGGACGGGGCTCGGGCAGCGCCAGGACGGGAAGGGGCCTGGGGGCCTCACTGTCCCTCCGGACACTCCACCACTCACTCAGGGCCAGCGCTCCGCGGCAGGCCTCCTGGGACCAGGGAACAGGGAACATGTTTCCTCTGGGATGAGCACGGGCTCTGAGGCGCGACCCCTGCACGCGACCCCTGGCCTAGCTCCATCTGGGTCCCCTGCCCCAGGGCGGCTCCTCACGAACCACCCCTTGGGTTTTTCAAATGTCACTGAACCATTTCCCACAATCCCGATGCTCTCCTGCTTCCAACATTCAGTGGCCACGTGCTGTCGGGTGGAGAGCGGCCAGGAGACACTGAACACCTCCAGGGGTGGACACGCCTGAAGACTCCTCTGCGGCCCCGGCCCGGCCACAGGATGAAACCCTGCTGGCTCTGTCACAGCTCTGAGGCCCGGCTCTCCCTTGGGCTCTGCGTTCCTGGTCTCCTACCTGTTGCAGCCTGCAGTGACCCCCAAGGACGGCCTTCTCGGGGGCCTGACTACAGGCCGCAGCAGCCCAAAGAGCCTGTGGGACGTGGGGTCTATGGGACGCGGGGCCCGGGGGGCGGGCCGACTCACCGCGGCAGGCTGCTGGTAGGTCCCCAGCGAGGGCAGGCTGTAGGGCAGGACGGGGCCGTCGCTGACGCTGACGCTCACGGGGGGGCTGCACACACACTGGACGGGCGGCGGTGCCGCGTCCGCCAGCGAGCCCAGCACCACACTCTGCTGGCTGCTCTGCGAGTCCGAGTACACTGTGGAGCCCTGGCCGCTGTCGAAGGTGCTGTCCGCTGGGGAGCACAAGGGCACAGTTCAGAGCAGACACCCCCACAGCCAGACGGGCCGCAGGAATGCCGACGTCAAGTCCCCTGGCCCCCCGAGTCGTAAGTGCGTGTCACTCCAGACCATCGATCCCAGGATGGCAGGGGGAGGGGGCTGGAACCCAACCAGAGACGCCCTGGCGCCCCACCCCACCACCGCCTGGCATCGGGGGCCAGCCCTACCAGTGCCACGATCCCAGGTGGGTCCCTCACACAGTCCTCTGAAGGAAGCCCAGCCGCATCCACCCCGGCCACAAACAGGGACCTCACCCGTCCCCCACCTGAGCCTGGGACCCTGGGACCCTGGGACCCTGGGAGGGAGAGCTCAGTGAGCTCTTAGGAGGCTGATGGTGGGTGTGCGCAGTTCAGCAGAAACCAGGGTCACCTGTATTTCACAGGGAGGGACTCTGACCACCTTCACCACCACAGCAAAAAGCCAAAGCAGGAAGAGCTGGGTTCAAACCTGGTCCTCACTCCACAGGCCTGGGTCTGAGCCGGCTGGAGAATGGGGCTGACAAGGCCCCCACCCCGCAGGGAGGCTGGCCTGGGAGACCAGAGGCTCTGCAGCCCCAGGAGGCCTCCCAGAGGCCAGCCTCCCCTGACCCTGTGCCCACAGTCCATCAAAGTGGGCCACTGTGGACGGAGCCACATGCACACGAGGCACAGCCCACAGCCACAGGCTCACCTCCCCAGGGAGCACCTGGGAAGATGGCCGCCCCCTTGGCCAGGCCAGCGAGCAGGGACACCAAAACCCTGCATGAAATGGCATCTCCAGAAACCACACACACAGCGCGACTTGCCACCCCCACACCGGGCACTTCCACACAGGCGCCTCCCAGGATGCCAGCATCCGTGTCCATTTATAATTCAAGCGAATGGAGTAAAAGGGAATCCTGCTGGCTTTACATCAAAATAACCTCTCCCAGGGGCTGATCAGGGCCGACTTCAGCTTGGGAAGACACACACACGCCAAAGCCCGACTGCACAGAACCAACCCAGCCAGCGGCGCTGACTGGTAACAAGGCAGCAGGCAGTCGAGTTGACCTACACAGAGAGAGATGGAGACAGACACACGGGGAAAGAAAAAGACACAGAGACATGCAAAGACACACACATAGAGACAGAGACTGAGAGATACAGAGAGACATACAGAGACACGTAGAGACAGAGATACACACACAGGAACAGAAACACAGAGACAGAGACACAGAGATAAAAAACAGACATGCAGAGACAGATACACACAGAAATACAGAGATAGAGACAAAGAGAAATACAAACACAAAGACAAACTGTGTGTGTGAGAAAAGAAACACGTACAAACTTGACAAATCTTACATAAACCAACTCTAATCATACATGTAGCACTGTAAATTTTTAAGGGGAATGTGTTTGCTATTTCTATAATAAAAATTAATTGCAGTGCCTCGGGGCTTAGTCTGTTAAGCGTCTGCCTTCAGCTCATGTCATGATTCCAGGGTCCTGGGATCGAGTCCAGAATCAGGCTCCCTGCTTGGGGGAAAGCCTTCTTCTCCCTCTCCCCAATACCTGTTCTCTCTCTCACTGTGTCTCTGCCAAATAAGTAAAATCTTTTTAAAAAGAAAATTAACATAGAAGTCATCTTTAGGGGCACCTGGTGGCACAGTCGGCTGAGCACCCAGCTCTTGGTTTCAGGTCCAGTCATGACCTCAGGGTTGTGGGTGTCGGGCTTTGCGCTCAGAGGGGTGCTACTTGGGATTTTCTTTCTCTCCCTCTGTCCCTCCCCAGACACGCACATTCTCTAAAAATAAACTGAAAAATAAAAAAACCACCTTTGTACCTCCTGCAGCCGCTGGGAGCTGGCGCACACGCTCTCGCTGAGAGGGTACAAGCTGAGGTAGGCCGTCATACACCGTGTGGCGGGGAATGCTACCTCCACATGTACCATACCTTCCTCCGCGCCCAAGCGTGTCTGCCCGCCCATCGGGTCCCTTCCCCAGCGACGTGTGTGCAGCCTGGAGTCCCATCATTTCTCCTTTACAAGGTACGGAGCTTCCAGGCCACCCCCACACACCATGGCCAGAGCGACAATGGAGCATGCGCCTTGTATTCTGACCAGAGCATGGGGCAGACGTCTGTGCGGGTGTGGCAGGACGGATGGACAGATGGGAGTGCAGGTGTCCGTGTACGCACACGCATGTGGATGTGTGAGAAATCACACGGACACCTTCTTTCTGGAAGGTACCATCAAGTGCAGGTAACATCAGCGGCCGCTGGGTGGGCGCGCTAAAGGGCTTTCCCGCACACCCTCTGTACCGTTTGAATTTGACGCAACACCTGCTTCACAGAAACGACCACAAACGAGGGAGACACGTGTCGAGAGCGTGGCCACGCTCGAAGTGAGTCAACAGGAAGAGGACGTCTGCAGACTGCACGCCCAGCCACACGGAACCCAACCACAATCCGCGTCTGTACGGGGAGCCGGGCCTGCGCAGGGACCCCCGACCACAGCCACCCCCGACCACAGCCGAGTGTGGCGGGAACAGACTGTCCCACCGACAGTCACACTTTTAAAGTGGGCACTGGCATCACGAGGAAATTTTTCCAACACCAAGTTTATGCTCATTAATTTTTTTGGTTCATCGAGAAATGGACAGAGGATGTAGCGATTTGATTCTCCGAGGCACACCTGAGCCGGTCGGGAGGAAGCCAACGGCAAGCGAACGGCCGAGTGACGGGCAGCGCCTGCTCTGACTTTAAACAGCCTACTGTGAAGAATGCGAGCTGTAATTTTATTGTAATTTTAATGATAAATGAAGTAGGTGCCTATTAAGTAAGGCGAACAGGCTATTTTGGGTCTTTCGACACGAAACGAACCACCTGAAAAAGGCGGCTACGTTCTAGTTGGCTCTCATTCACAGGATGGACAGGAAACACCACGTCCTGAACCTCAGCTCCCTGCGGCATTTTTAGGCCACTGAGGGCAAAGGCAGGACATAGTTCTGCCTGGACGTGCAGAAAACAGGTTCTCTCTCCCAGGATTCTGAGATTCAGAGTGATTCCCAGCGACCCATCGCGGACACTCTGGGAAACGTGGTGAAGGTTTCAGAGGTCGGGTACTACAAGGGACATAATCTTGGGGAAAAATAATCCTGACGGTAAAGGTCATGGCTCAGAGTGTTGTCATGACCACTGGAGACCACAGCCGTCCGAGGCCCCGGGACAGTGGTGTCCCCGCAGGGACGCCCCCTCCAGGCACGGGACTGACAGCCTCTGCAGGGAACAAGGGGCTGGATGGAGCCGCTCCGTCCTGTTGGCTTGGGGCCTGGGAGGCTCTGGATCTGTCCGCCCATTTGCCCCCACCTGTCCTGAGAAGCTGGGCTTCGGGGAGCCCAGGACACCCAGTGCCCGCCCCCAGAAGAAGGCTCGCCTACGCCTGCGGCCCACGTCTGCAGCGCGCATGGGGTGAGAGGGAGCCGGGAGGGCGGCACTCACAGGCCAGGGAGGTGGCGCTGGCCGGCAGCGCGCTGGGGAGGAGGTGCTGGTCCGCCTCGGGTTCCTCGGACTCCGGGGGCCCGGCCTGCGCATGGTAGGTCACCTGGACCTGCAGGGGTGCGGGCGGGCCCCTGGCCTTGTCGGGGCTGCCAGGGTCTCGCTGTTCGGGAGGCTGCAGGGCCGGCCAGATCCGCTCCCGCCGCCACTGGATCAACGCTACACGGTCACGGATGGACTTGGCCACAATCTTCACGTCACTCTCGTGGAAGAATCCTGACTCGATCTGCAAAGGGAGGCACCATGTCATTCCTGGGGCCCCACCATCTGCACTGCCACCTCCTGCTCACAGGGTCTCTGCAGGAGTCCCTCTGCAGGCCCTCAGCCCGTCCCTCAGAGACGCCCTCGTCTTCCCGTTAGGAGACACTCCTGCCAGCGGCCAGTCGCAGGAAGCCCTCTGCACCTGCCCAGCCGGGCTCCGGGGCCAGTGAGGGTGCAGCGGGTGCTTGTGCCTGCGGGGGGGGGGGGGGGGGACCCCAGCTGCCTTCCACAGGTGGGCCCTGGGCATTCCCCAAGAGGGCACGGAGGGAAGGAGTGTAGGCAGGCACCCATGTCCAGAAAACTCTGAACACAGGAGAGGGTTGGGAGAGTGTTTGTGAAGGAGCCCGGAGTCTCTGGGGAGTGTCACAGCTGTCCCTGAGGACATCTCTGGTAAATCCACAGAAGAGCAGAGGCCAGTCTCTGCCCTGTCACCA
The DNA here is from genome assembly GCF_022355385.1 of Mustela nigripes. Lineage (NCBI taxonomy): Eukaryota > Metazoa > Chordata > Mammalia > Carnivora > Mustelidae > Mustela > Mustela nigripes. The sequence goes on along the minus strand of NC_081565.1, from coordinate 87,771,251 downwards.
CGGCAGCCCCATGTGGAAAGGGAAAAAGTGCACAGGACTCAGCGCTGGTCAGGACCTGTAGCAGCTCCTGGCTTTCAGCGCGCAACAGACATACACACGCCTACATGTAGACATGAGCATGCGACACAGCACGCGTGCAAGTGTGAAGGACCCTGGGCAGGCCTGGGGTGGTGCCTGGAGTCTGGCCACTGTGAGTGTGTGTGTCGGGGGGGGAGTACAAGGGGCCTAGACACTTAGACACCTAGACACCTCACTGTGCCTCAAAGCAAGGACAGACTCCGAGGACTGAGGGGACACACAGACCAACACAGGAGCCCACGCCACAGGCCAAACCTGGACGTTCTGGGCATCAAAATGCACAGTGATGGGGCGCCTGGGTGGCTCAGTGGGTTAAGCCTCTGCCTTCGGCTCAGGTCATGATCCCGGGGTCCTGGGATCGAGTCCCGCATCGGGCTCTCTGATCTGCAGGGAACCTGCTTCCTCCTCTCTGCCTTCCCCTCTCCCTCTGCCTGCCTCTCGGCCTACTTGTGATCTCTGTCAAATAAATAAATAAAATTATTAAAAAAAGAAAAAATGCACAGTGACACCATGATGGTCTGAGGGCCGTGCTGAGGGCCGTGTCCTCAAGGGCCCGTGAGGGGAATGCAGCTGTCCCTCCCGGCAGGAGGCCACACGCGATGCCACAGTGGGTGTGCCACCTGTCCCTGCCCACACACCCTCGCGCTCCTAGATCACCTGCTCCCAGGAAGCTGTATCCTGAGTGAGCTACAGAACAACCACTGGCAGAACATCGAGTCTCCCGCCAGGAGCAACCCTCAGCCCTGGCCAGCCCCAGCCAGCACCCAGCCACACAGCATGGGGACCCAGAACCAGAACGACCCACTCGGCTACTCCCAGATCGCTGACCACGAGGACGGTGTGAGACACTAAGCTTTTCCAGCACTGTGCTGGGGTAACATACTGCGTGGTCACAGACAACTCACCAGCAAAACCATAGTCCACAGAGATAGAAATAAATGGGAAATTTGGTGAAAATGAACATTTACACAGTTTCAAAGTTACACCCCCCCAGGACACAGTCATTACTTGTCATTCCACACAGAGACGGCAGACAGACATGTGTCCTCCGGGGCTGGCCATGGTGAGGACACAGCCCCACGCCGAGTGCTCCCACAAACGGCCAACGTGACCGCCAGGGAGTCGCCCCATGCCCTGCACGGCAAGGTAACCGAAGACAATCGCCGCCCAGAGGAGCTCCTGCTACGAAGGTGTCACCACACATGAGAGGACCCCAGGCAGGCCGTGGGCAGCTCTCCCAGTTCTGACGGCTGAGACAGCTGAGCGAGAAGGTTGCTGTCTGTGGGCAGAGCCACAGGCCCACACCGGGTGGCATGGCATCGAGTCTGGATGTCCCCTCCAACGGTTCTTTGTCAAACGTTTTCAAATTTTATGTAAGTTCGTGACTGTTCAAAATCTCTCGACCCCACAGGACAGAACGGCAGCCAGCCCTCCACCCGACTCGGGCACGGGCAGCAGCCGTGCGAGCAGCAGCACGTGGCCGGGACGCAGGCGAGGGGCCGGGGCTGAGGTCAGTGCCGCCTGCCCGGCCCGGCCGGAGAGACCGCTGACGGGAGGCGCCCACAGACACCCCCGCCGCTGCTTCTATTTTCTGCTCATGGCCCAGTTTTCCTTGCGTCTCGGTCCTCGTGGTCACCCCCCGGCGATCCTCTCGAAGGTGTTTCTTCTATTTTTTCCCAGACAGGGAGAGCTTAGCCCCATTCTCTGCCACACTGAAACGTCCACTACCCGGAGGCCATGAGGGCAGGAGGGCTGGCGCGTGGACATGGGGACGCTGGGCTGGGCCACGAGCCCCCCTCCCAGGGTCCTCGCCAGGGGTCGCCTCCAGGTCAAAGCCAGCCCAGGTCCCCAGAGATGCCCCCCTTCTCTCAGCCCTGGCGGCACTCGATCGGTCCCCGGTGCCTGCCCAGGAGCCGCCTGCTGGGAGGTGGTTTCAGGTGAGGACACCGGTGCAGGGGTTCGCGGGGGCTGGGCCCCACGTCTGGAAGCAGCAGTGTGATCAAGGGAAGCTGTCCGTAAGTGACCGCCCAGAGCGGCCGGGGGCACTGGGCCCTGAAATGCTGCCCAGGAGGGCACCTCGCACAGCGGCGGCCTAGAGAAGCCGGGGGGAGGGAGGGTCCGCCCCGAGGTGGGCAAGGGCTGGACCCACCAGCAGCCAGCGGCAAAGGCCACCTCAGCTGGAGCGCTCACACGGGGCCGAGACCTCGCAGCGGACACGGGCCGCCGTCAGCTCATCCCTGCCTCATCCTGGTCTGCGAGTGGAGGAGGGTCCGCGCCCTTCGGTCATCACTCCTCAAACACGGTGCCGTCTGCACGGAGTCTGCACTGCCTCGAGGGTGCTCCTCAGGGGACGGTGTCCTGGATGGCAACGGGGGAGGCACAGGTCCAGGGGGCGCCACCAAGGACTCACGGACACTGCCCACTGAGTCCAGCCGAGAAGCCGGGGGACCGTGCAGAGGACGGGAGAGGCGGCAGGCCCAACACAGACGCAGGGCCCGTGGGGCCACCGTGTGGGGGAAGCCGTCGAGGCAGAGAAGGGAGGGGTCCCTCAGGAGGATGGGTGGTCCCAAAAAAGGTCCCAGGTCACATGTGAGCACCTCCACGTCCCACAGCTGTGTGTCGATGGAACCAAGAACCGATCCAGAGCTGGAGAAGATGCCTGGTCCGACAGGCACAGGAGCCCCTCTATGCTGTGGTACCCTCGTCCCCACGCATTGCTGTGACACTTGACCCTGCTGGGCTCTCACCAGAATCCATCTCAGGCAGGAAGCCTCCCTGGGCACGTGGAGCAGGTGCAGGGCTCACGGACAGCCTGGAGCGCTGCTGCCACCCAGGCATCCTGAGGACTCCACACTGGCTTGGCCTCTGCAGCCCTCACGGCCGCCCCTGGGACCCACCTCCTCTCCTGCTGCCCCAGGGACAGAGCTAGCTCCAGGCCTGGTCCCCTGGTCCCAAGGGACTCAATCCTTTCTCCCGGCACACCGGCCTGCGTGTCACCCGGCTCGGGAATATTCAAGTGTTAACTTCCGTAGCCAGGACCACACGACCACAGCACTTAGGGGACAGTGCTCCTGAGCCCCGTGGAGCTGTGTGTCCCGTTTCTGGGCCCCGGGATGTGACCGGCAGTGGGGAAGGTATGGATGGCTCCTGGCCACCAGCAGACATCCCACTCACCACAGGGGCAGGACACGGGCCACCGTCCAGGGCAAGTGGACGCCCTTGCACACAGCTCCTGTTCTGCCAGCCCTGAGGCACGGCCCTCCGCAAGGTCCCGGGACCCTCACCCGCTGCGTCCCAGGTGCCGTCTGCCCACAGTGGCCAGCCCCGGCCCATGGCCCACACCTGCTATGGCCCAGCCAGCCTGTTCCCTCATCCCTGCAGGGGCCTGAGGACCGGCACGGTCGCCCGTCCCCCCTCCAGGGCCGCAGTCCACACCCTCCCCATTAGAACCTGCCGGGGCCAGGACGTCCAGCTGCACGGCAGCCGGTTCTGAGAGGTGTGCTCCATTCCGTGGGACGGCGCAGCCTCTCCCGCCACGAGTGTGGCTTCCCCTGCGCTCGCTTCCTACAGCGAAAACCAGCGTCTCCTTCCTTCCCCGAGCCTCCGTCCCCCCACTAGGCCGAACACCCGGCGCCCTGCGCCCGGACACAGCACCCTCAGTAGCAGAGCGAGAGCTCAAACCGAAGGCCCGCGTTCGCGCACAGCAAGACTCTGGCCGACCCAGGCCCTTCGCAACACGCCCAAGCGCACCCCACGGGGCCCCTCACTGTGCCCCCTCAGGGCGGGTGTGGCTTTTGTGCAGCAAGAGTCCCCCCGCCCCCCTCACCGTCCTTCATAGGCACACACACCCCACAACCGGAGTCCGCACACCCCTGCACGCGTGGACCCGCCACCCCCTCCACCAGCACGCGCCCCGTTACCATCTCCTGCGCCACACCATCAGGCGTCTCCTTCTCCAGGTCAAAGGTAAACTCTATGGCTCCGTTGTCCTTGGGCTTGCCCTTTAGTTTCTTGGGGTCCTCGACCCAGAGCCGCAGGGCGATGGCAGGCTTCCTGCCGTGGTCCTCCTCCGCCAGCTCCACCCTCACGCCAGTGTCCTCCGCGAAGAAGGCGTGGCTCAGCAAGTCCTTGATCTCGTACCTGAAGAGGGGCGACAGGACGGTGAGGGCACGGCAGCCGCTGAGGCCCCAGATGGAGTGTCCAGCTCCTTCTAGAAAGTTCTCCAAGTACCACTCAGCAGGCAACGCTGTCCTCAAGGGGAGCCCGCGACAGTTTACTCCCAGGCAGGAGGGAGAATTATCCCCGCACAGAGCCTACTGCACAGCACTGAAGGCTGCTGCTTTCTCTCGTTACAGAAAGTGAACCTCCCATCACCAGAAACTCGGGGAAGTGAAGTTTCCTGACCTGGCTCTGCACCAGGCAGACAGGCCTGCGAAGGTGCCACCGAGCTCCCAGGGGTCACAGGTGAGGGTGAACCCAGGAGCCCCGGGCGTCCTGGCTGCTGGGTGTCCTCATAGTGGCCACTCCTCATCCCTGAACAGGAGCTTGGTCCCAGGGCTGTCGTGGCCTGGCTCCCTCCCGCCCTATCTGTCCCGACAGCCCCTCCCTGATGACTGCGTCCGTGAGGGGGGGGGGGGCCCAGGCCCGGTGGATGCTCGCCACACTTGTAAGGGGGAGCAGACGCATGCCTGAGGGGACTCCTGGGGGACGGAGGTCGTGGCCCCTGCCGGTCCTGGGCGGGAAGGTGGTCTTGTGGGGTCTGCTCTTAGGGTTCTTTAGCTCTATGCGGTTCCTTTTCTACTTCTCCGAGGTGAGCTCTACTTCACGATTTCTAGCTATAAGACAAGGATAACCTCCAGAGGCAGGAGAGAGCCCGCAGATCAGAACGGGGCACCTGCGCGAGAGGGGACGGCCGCGGTGAGGACCGGGACAGGACGGCCGTGTGGGCACGGAGGGCGCACAAGGGGGCCAGGAAGAGGTATGGAGCGAGGGGCGAGGCAGGGGTGGGGGCTGAGATGAGGGAGGGGCGGGGGAAGAGGAAAGTGGGAAGAGAGAAGATGAGGTCGGAGTGTGCAGGGGGAGGGGAAGAAGGGGGAGGGAAGAGGAGGAGCAGGGAGAGGGAGGGGGAGGAAGAGGAGGAGGGGGAGATGGGGGAGGGGAGGGAGAGTCAG